>NC_084731.1:31953511-32086011 GCF_033978785.1 Entelurus aequoreus
ATGTTGACCAGAGGGGGAGCACTTCAAATTCTTACATGCACTTGATATTTCATATGTTGACCAGAGGGGGAGCACTTTTAAAACCGACACACCGCGACCCCAAAGGGAATAAGCGGTAGAAAATGGATGGATGGATGGACACAATCAATTTGAAAAATCCGTCCTTTTTTGGACCACCCTAATTTTGATAGATTTCACCACCAGGGGTGCAAAGGAGATCTCAATTTTTTTGTTTTTTGTAATGTGCTTAAAGCCGATGACAAACGAGTCACGGACCACAGATGGCCCATGTGCCGCACTTTGGGCAACCCAGCTGTAATAATAATAAATAATAATGGATTAGATTTACATAGCGCTTTTCTATACACTCAAAGCGCTTCACAGAGAAATGAGAACCCATCATTCATTCACACCTGGTGGTGGTAAGCTACTTTCTTAGCCACAGCTGCCCTGGGGGTAAACTGACGGAAGCGTGGCTGCCAGTTTGCGCCTACGGCCCCTCCGACCACCACCTATCATTCATCATTCATTCACCGGTGTGAGCGGCACCGGGGGCAAGTGTCCTGCCCAAGTACACAACGGCAGCAATTTGGATGGTAAGAGGCGGGGAGCAAACCTGCAACCCTCAGGTTTCTGGCACGGCTGCTCTACCCACTACGCCATACCGCCCCTAGCTGTAGAAGCTAACTGTTAATGGCCACTATAGTCTTTGTACCGTAGTGTATTTGTTCATGCTACGGTCACATATGGGACACGGGTTTGTCTTACGTCCGCACCGGAAGTCGTAAAATCAGCTGTTCACCTGGCCGTTTTTTTCCGGGGATGTATAGGGAAGTCCTTCTCTAGCTGCCGTCTTGTTTTAACATATATTGCTGCCTTTGTACTTGTCAATATTTACTTTTGTATGCACATTAAATCAACAAAAAATCCTGACTTTGGAGCAATGTTCACAGACTTTAGTATTTAGCTCTCTACTAGATGCAATGGTTTTCTGTATTGGGACCATGATTTCGGTCCTAACTTGTTCACCGGCCCTCGTATGGAAGGTACTTTTCCTTGTTGATGTCTCAAAAAGGGTAGAAATACCAGAACACACACACACACACACATTTAGGTTGATTGGCAATACTGGCCCTGCGATGAGGTGGCGACTTGTCCAGGGTGTACCCTACCTTTTGCCCGAATGCAGCTGGGATAAGCTCCAGCCCTCCCCATGACCCCGAGAGGGACAAGGGGTAGAAAATGGATGGATAACACAAAGCTTTGACTTGACACACAAATGTGACTTTTATATATATATAACTATATATATATATATATATATATATATATATATATATATATATATATATATATATATATATAACTATATATATTGACCCTACATTCCGCCCAAGTGCAGCATAGGCTCCAGTACCCCCGCGACCCTGAGAGGTACAAGAGGTAGAAAATGGATGAATGGATATCACAATACTTTGACTTGACATATAAATGTAACATGTTTATCTTTATACAAACCCTGTTTCCATACGAGTTGGGAAATTGTGTTAGATGTAAATATAAACGGAATACAATGATTTGCAAATCCTTTTCAACCCATATTCAGTTGAATACACTACAAAGACAAGATATTTGATGTTCAAACTTATAAACTTTATTTTTTTTTGCAAATAATAATAAACTTAGAATTTCATGGCTGCAACACGTGCCAAAGTAGTTGGGAAAGGGCATGTTCACCACTGTGTTACATGGCCTTTCCTTTTAACAACACTCAGTAAACGTTTGGGAACTGAGGAGACACATTTTTTAAGCTTCTCAGGTGGAATTCTTTCCCATTCTTGCTTGATGTACAGCTTAAGTTGTTCAACAGTCCGGGGGTCTCCGTTGTGGTATTTTAGGCTTCATAATGCACCACAAATTTTCAATGAGAGACAGGTCTGGACAGGCAGGCCAGTCTAGTACCCGCACTCTTTTACTATGAAGCCACGTTGATGTAACACGTGGCTTAGCATTGTCTTGCTGAAATAAGCAGGGGCGTCCATGGTAACGTTGCTTGGATGGCAACATATGTTGCTCCAAAACCTGTATGTACCTTTCAGCATTAATGGCGCCTTCACAGATGTGTAAGTTACCCATGTCTTGGGCACTAATACACCCCCGTACCATCACAGATGCTGGCTTTTCAACTTTGCGCCTATAACAATCCGGATGGTTCTTTTCCTCTTTGGTCCAGAGGACACGACATCCACAGTTTCCAAAAACAATTTTAAATGTGTACTCGTCAGACCACAGAACACTTTTCCACTTTGTATCAGTCCATCTTAGATGAGCTCAGGCCCAGCGAAGCCAACGGCGTTTCTGGGTGTTGTTGATAAACAGTTTTCGCCTTGCATAGGAGAGTTTTAACTTGCACTTACAGATGTAGCGACCAACTGTAGTTACTGACAGTGGGTTTCTGAAGTGTTCCTGAGCCCATGTGGTGATATCCTTTACACACTGATGTTGCTTGTTGATGCAGTACAGCCTGAGGGATCGAAGGTCACAGGCTTAGCTGCTTACCTGCAGTGATTTCTCCAGATTCTCTGAACCTTTTGATGATATTACGGACCATAGATGGTGAAATCCCTAAATTCCTTGCAATAGCTGGTTGAGAAAGGTTTTTCTTAAACTGTTCAACAATTTGCTCACGCATTTGTTGACAAAGTGGTGACCCTCGCCCCATCCTTGTTTGTGAATGACTGAGCATTTCATGGAATCTACTTTTATACCCAATCATGGCACCCACCTGTTCCCAATTTGCCTGTTCACCTGTGGGATGTTCCAAATAAGTGTTTGATGAGCATTCCTCAACTTTATCAGTATTTATTGCCACCTTTCCCAACTTCTTTGTCACGTGTTGCTGGCATCAAATTCTAAAGTTAATGATTATTTGCAACAAAAAAAAAGTTTATGAGTTTGAACATCAAATATGTTGTCTTTGTAGCATATTCAACTGAATATGGGTTGAAAATGATTTGCAAATCATTGTATGCCGTTTATATTTACATCTAACACAATTTCCTAACTCATATGGAAACGGGGTTTGTACATACGTAGATAAGAAATGGGTAGCGACCCTACCTTCTGCCCGAGTGCAGCCGGGGTAGGCTTCAGCACCCCCGCGATCCCGAGACGGACAAGTGGTAGAAAATGTATGGATGGATGGAAATTGGAAACGGAGGCACAAATTAAAAAACTAAAACAAACATGCTTTTATACTAATAAATGTATTATATTTTAGTGGTCAATCCCACAATATTTGTCTTACGTTAGTCAAACCTTGATTGTCATTTAAGGAATTAAAATTTTGGAAATTAGACAAATAACTACATGTTCAGTTTCTTGTATTCAGACAGTTTTTAGACTATTAATAGATGGGAGTTTTTATATTGACAAATTCAGATTGTCTAAATTCTGACAAAAATATACTCAGTAAGAATTAACCTTTAAGCTATTAAGACAAATCATCATTCACAATTAAATGTACAGTAGCAACAACTGAAGGGAACTGTACAATACTACGGCTGTTATGTATAGTGTTTGAATTGTATTTTTTGTACAATTTACTTTAATAGATAGATAGATAGATAGATAGATAGATAGATAGATAGATAGATAGATAGATAGATAGATAGATAGATAGATAGATAGATAGATAGATAGATAGATAGATAGGTAGGTAGGTAGGTAGGTAGGTAGGTAGGTAGGTAGGTAGGTAGGTCGGTCGGTCGGTCGGTCGATCGATCGATCGATCGATCGATCGATAGATAGATAGTACTTTATTGATTCCTTCAGGAGAGTTCCCTCGAGAAATTTTAAATTAATTAAAATGCACCTAATATAGCTAAATAAAGAACACCAATGTAACTATGTGTACCTTTTCCAAAGCCGAAAAGGCTATAAAAACCAAAACAATCTAATGCTGCTTCTACTCTTTATTAGCATGCTAAATAGCATTGGTTAATCCCTGAATTACTTATCAACACTGACATAAATATGGATGAATGGGAACATAAATAAAAATACATAGTACACTTACACAGTTACAGTGGTGTAAAAAAATATTGTTTTGTGTAAAAATGCTATAGAAAATTATATATGCAAACAATCCACAAACTAAAGACATTTAACAACTTTTTGTATTAAATGATTCATTGGGGGTATCGAGAGAGAAAAAATACACAACAGATATTAGTTACACCAGCAATGAGATCCAATACTAACTTGCTGTTACTGTCTTGTATAATGCAAATGTGTTGCTTATATTGATCAATGAAGTTCTAAAAAAAACTTCCAATTTCAAACAGTTACCCCGGCAACCAATACAAAACATATTGATTTGTCAGTTTCCAATTATTTAGAAATGTTGTGTGGGTCATGTATGTTGGTGCCACCGCTTATAGTGGGTTTGTACAGGTGTGCCTAACATTATTACAAGTGCCTATCACTCTGGATCAGAACAGTTTGCTGGATATTCACTAGAGGGCGCAAATAATCCAAGTTCTTCCTGAAACGGTATCCGGTTAATGGAGTAGACGAGGAGAATTTCTTCAGGTCCTCTTTCTTCAACCCTCAAAGGTAACGACGCTGCAGTCTTTGTTTCCCTCATTAATCCAAGATTGATCAACAAGCCAGGCTGTCCTTGTGTTTATATGACGTCACTGGCATGCCACTCTCGTCCACACACCAGCAGCGACCGCGATGTTTTTTACCTCGGGAGGACCAACACTGTGCACAAATAACATGACGTGGATATACAGTAGAAACTTATACTCAAATATGTACGGAGAAATTATACATAAAAAAAATCAAATAAGAGCGTAGTGTTAGTGGCTACTACCGAAATAGTTCCGGTTAATTCTGTGTTGTGTCCGTCATACTTTATGTTCCGGGCAGCAACGCGCCATCATATGTTTTCCGCCTAGTTTATCGGTTTATGTGGACTTACGTTTTATTTAGTTTTAAAACTGTTTTTTAACCCTTGTGTGGTGTTTGGGTCTGTGGGACCCGTTTTCATTTTTTATTAAAAGAAAAATTATATAATTAATTAATTTTTCAAACTGAGACTCACTGACTTTGGCTCATTTTCTGTGAAGAACATATATCAGAATACATATTTAATGACCACACACCATACACCCCCCCTACACATTTCTATTACATATAAGATGTCCGGGTCCAATAGAAGTGTGGAAATTGATGTTCTGTACTGCACACACACACACACACACACACACACACACACACACACACACACACACACACACACACACACACACACACACACACACACACACACACACAGCAGGCCTAGACAGGAGGAGGACAGAGTGTAGGTACACAGAACATCAGAGGGTTAAATGTGCGAGAAAATGAGAGCAGACAGTGTTGACAAACAATGTTGCAACCTTGTGTGGGAACCGCAGGTGCAGAAACACAAAAGAAGAATCCCTGTGGGATGCAGAAACTGGCAGAGAAATTTTCCGTGCACCGTTCATATTGTTGTTACTCAGCCAGCGTTTGTGGGTCTGATGGACCCGTTGCATTTTCTGGCTTTTAATGCCTCACATTCAAACACTTTTATGTTGAAATACTGAACAGATGTTTATTGAGATAAGGTAAACATTTGTTCAGTATTTTAATATAAAAGTGTTTGATTGTGAGGCATTAAGAAAATGTTTATTGGGATAAGGTAAACATCTGTTCAGTATTTTAATATAAAAGTGTTTGATTGTGAGGCATTAAAAGCCACAAAATGCAACGGGTCCATCAGACCCACAAACGCTGGCTGAGTAACAACAATATGAACATTACACAAGGGTTAAAGAGTATATAACCAAACATAATTATTTATTCGTAGGTGAAAGAAGTAATTATTTTTTATTGAATAATAATGTACGAGTTGGGAAATACAGGGCATCTTGATTGAAAATCTTGGGAAAAGTACATTTATTTGAAAAGTTATTAAAAAAAAATACCTATATATATATATATACACTGAGTAAAATATTGTAATAAAGTATTTTTTACTTTCTCACTTGATATAAGTTAGTTAGTTATATCAACTTCATATTCAGTATTTCCCAAAATGTAAGGAAAATGTCAATGTTCAATATTGTGTTATTCAGGAGTTGGCACTATAATTAGCAAATGAGAGCCAAACAACTTCTGGAATAAAATTGAACACATTTATTGAGATGCACCACCCCCAATAGACTGTTACTTTCTAAATAAAACAATTGTATTTCATGATTAAACATGATACAGTATGATTTTATCAATCCATCTTATTGATTCTATTAATTTAGCTTTGAGATCAACTATAATACTTAAACACTCACCTGCTTCTTTCTGAAAAAGCCACGTTTGTCACAATTGGGCATGTAGATATCATGATGTGATTTGAATAAATAGCTATCCAGGCTTCTAATAAGTGTTGTCAGTAGCTTTCGACATGGGGCCTGTGTGAGAGAAAAGCACTTTAGTAAGACTAATCATTAATGATATCATAATCACACAGAGGATAACACTGTACTCACCTCCTCTGGATCCTCAGTTGGTGCTGGATCTGAAGACAAAAATCATCACTGATCATTAAACTACAAAAAAATGATTGGACTATTGTCTTAAAAATGATACAGCATTTACTAGAACTGCTGCATTTATCCAGCGTTATCCACCTTACCTGCAGTCTGGCTATTTTCCGTCCAGCTGATGACACTGACATTGCTGCAGACCCCCCTGCCCTCCAGCAGGGCGCGGAGGGGTCTGGGGTCGCTTGGCGCAGGTGCACAACGCAGGCCGCTGGCACAGCTCAGAGTGTAGACCCCACACGGCTCTCCCAGGGCCAGAGTGGTGACGTTTAAATCTCCCAGCGTTTGGGAAGGCTTCCCTTTGCACCCAGGACATCCTCTGGACGGCGTAGTTGGCGGCCTGGGGCTTGAGAGGCCTGCCTGCAGGAAAAGCAGCCCCAGCACATTCAGACATAAACGCATCTCCCACTTGAAAGTTGTCCAAGAGCTTGATTTGTTGATGCCTCCGAGGACCTCCGAATGAAGCCTCCTTTGGTTTATTTCCCACTCAGCTTTGAAAAGTGGATAGCAATTTGCTCAAGCCAAGAAATGGTGATAATGAGTCTGACAGATACCACTGGCAGCAGCTTTTAAAGAGCCAAACAAGCGAGGAGAGGTATGGGAGGGTGCGTGATGAAGAATGCTAGATTTCCCTCTCATTTCCACAAAGCTGAGCACACACCCCACACGCACACACACACACTCATACCATTTGCTGTCTGTCATCTTGAAGGATAGTCATGTTTTCTCCCCCAGCATAAATCAACAGTGACGTTTGCTAATCCATTACTGTGTTTTTTTTTACTAGTTAAGGTGTAATCTATCTGAATATACCACTTGGAGGCCAGCATAGTAATATATGGACACCTACAGTGCTATAGCATTTGCTCATGTAGAACTAAAACCCAGTGAGACATGTTTGTCCTGTGTAAGGGACAAGAAAAGTTAAAGTTTTCAATGTTTTGTTCGTGTCCAACGTTAATGAAAATATACAGGCAGGCATCGTTATAAACTGCTTTACATTGTAGATAATTAATGTTTTCTGGTAACACTTTAATATGGGGAACATATTCACCATTAATTAGTTGCTTATCAAAGTAACAAAGACTTAATTTAGAGTTATTTGGACACTAGGGGAACATATAAGGGTTAAGGTTAGAGTTACTAATAAGTAGGGGTGTGGGAAAAAATGTATTCGAATTTGAATCGCGATTCTCACGTTGTGCGATTCAGAATCGATTTTCATTTTTTTTAAATCAATTTTTTATTGTATTTTTTATTTTTTTTATTTTAAATTAATCAATCCAACAAAACAATACACAGCAATACCATAACAATGCAATCCAATTCCAAAACCAAACCCGACCCAGCAACACTCAGAACTGCAATAAACAGAGCAATTGAGAGGAGACACAAACACGACACAGAACAAACCAAAAGTAGTGAAACAAAAATTAATATTATCAACAACAGTATAAATATTAGTTACAATTTCAACATAGCAGTGATTAAAAATCCCTCATTGACATTATCATTACACATTTATAATAAAAAATAAAAATAAAAATGAACAATAGTGTCACAGTGGCTTACACTTGCATCGCATCTCATAAGCTTGACAACACACTGTGTCCAATATTTTCACAAAGATAAAATAAGTCATATTTTTGGTTCATTTAATAGTTAAAACAAATTTACATGATTGCAATCAGTTGATAAAACATTGTCCTTTACAATTATAAAAGCTTTTTACAAAAATCTACTACTCTGCTTGCATGTCAGCAGACTGGGGTAGATCCTGCTGAAATCCTATGTATTGAATGAATAGAGAATCGTTTTGAATCGGGAAAAAATCGTTTTTGAATCGAGAATCGTGCTGCATTGACAAAAAAAATCGATTTTCAATCGAATCGTGACCCCAAGAATCGATATTGAATCGAATCGTGGGACACCCAAAGATTCACAACCCTACTAATAAGCAATAATTCTGAGGTTATTGAGGGAAGACTCTTAGGTAATGGCTTACTGGTTGTATAATAAGGCCATGCAGAATAAGGCATTAATAAGTACTTAATAATGACTAATTAATCAATCAATGTTTATTAAGAGCCAATATGTTACTAATTTGCATGTTAATAAGCAACTAATTAATGGTGAATATGTGTTCCCCATACTAAAGTGTTACCTGTTTTTTTTAATCACACTTCTAAATTTTGATTAATCACAATTAGTTGCAATAAATTACTTGATTGCATAATTTTGCTAATAAAAAAAAAAGCCAATATTTTAAAAAATTTGTTATAGAGGAAAAAATTTTAATTTGTTACTTCCATCCATCCATCCATCCATCCATCCATTTTCCACCGCTTATTCCCTTCAGGGTCGCTGGGGGCGCTGGAGCCTATCTCAGCTACAATCAGGCGTAAGGCGGGGTACACCCTGGACAAGTCGCCACCTCATCGCAGGGCCAACACAGATAGACAGACAACATTCACACTCACATTCACACACAAATTTGTTACTTGAATACACATAATTCAAAACTAAACAGTTACGCAACTCTGATTTGAGGCAGAGAGAATTATGCCCAACCCGGTTTCAGGCGATCTCTTCAATGATTGGTCAAAAGGCAGTCACGTGACTACAGGGCGCCATGACTGCTATTAACTTTGAGCTCATGCTATGTGTTTGCGGCGCATCCTCGTTACTTTTTCGTTGTGTAAGAATGCCCTGTTGCTCCACCAACAATAATTGTGCAAAGCTTTTACATCGCTTTCCTAACGACGTGGAAAGAAGACATGTACGGGAAATGAAGGTTCACCATCAACACTGGAGAGCCATCAATTACGGTGTCTTGTGTGAGATAAACACACAACACAACATCTGCGGATAGAACACACAAAAACTAATACAAATAAGTTAACGTGCAGACATATGGGGAATTATCTGCAAAAGTACACTTATTAAAGATCAGTTAGAATATTACGTAACGAGTGATACATACAGTGATTACAAATACATAGGATGCAGCCACTACAGTTGACATATTTCACACAAAAGTCACAATTTCTCAGTGAGTGTTGGTCCAAAGGTAATGAGGATTTTGGCAAAAGTAGGATAGTACCTTTATTTGATTGTTCTGTGTATTTTTTTTTTTACGTTTTTGTGCCGTCGGGACAACCTGCTGGACACTAAACACTGCGGATTGCATCAAATACAGCCCCAAAATTATATTTTGACAAAATAAAAGCATGTTTTATTGTAAGTTTATGAGCTGGAGTATGTTTAAATCTATATTTTGACATATTATTATGGTTTATTTTGTCAGGAAAACTAACGTCCTCAATGTATGCTTCCGGGCACAGCCACTCATGCCCTTATGTGGGCTCTGTACCGAAGATGTCGTTGTGGCTTGTGCAGCCCTTTGAGACACTTGTGATTTAGGGCTATATAAATAAACATTGATTGATTGATGTTATTGGTAGCAATCATGGCGTCTGTTCTTTAGTTGGCCAAACTCTCTTTGCACACGACTCTAATTTGAGGTGCTTTTGAGGTACTATTTTACTAGAGCAGTGTTTTTCAACCACTGTGCCGCGGCACACTAGTGTGCCGTGAGATACAGTTTGATGTGCCGTGGGAGATTATGTAATTTCACCTATTAGGGTTAAGAATATTTTTTGCAAACCAGTAATTATAGTCTGCAAATAATGTGCCGTTGTTGAGTGTTGGTGCTGTCTAGAGCTCGACAGAGTAATCGTGTAATACTCTTCCATATCAGTAGGTGGCAGCCGTTAGCTAATTGCTTTGTAGATGTCGGGAACATGTGTGTGAGACGACGATGGTTTGTCGTGATCACAATATGCAGACGACAGCAGGAGGCAGCAGGCAGGTGAAAAAGTATCTAATGCTTAAACCAAAAATAAACAAAAGGTGAGTGTACCTAAGAAAATGCATTGAAGCTTAGGGAAGGCCATGCAGAATGAAACTAATACTGAACTGACTACAAAGTAAAGAAAAACAGAATGCTGGACGACAGCAAAGACTTACTGTGGAGCAAAGACGGCGTCCACAATGTACATCCAAACATGACATGACAATCAACAATGTCCCCACAAAGAAGGATAGCAACAACTGAAATATTCTTGATTGCTAAAACAAAGCAGATGCGTAGAATAGCGCTCAAAGGAAGACATGGAACTGATACCAACAAAACAGGAAAAGCCACCAAAATAGGAGCGCAAGACAAGAACTAAAACACTACACACAGGAAAACACCAAAACACTCCAAATAAGTCACGGCTTAATGTGACAGGTGTGGCGAAGTTGGTAGAGTGGCCGTGCCAGCAATCGGAGGGTTGCTGGTTACTGGGGTTCAATCCCCACCTTCTACCATCCTAGTCACGTCCGTTGTGTCCTTGGGCAAGACACTTCACCCTTGCTCCTGATGGGTGCTGGTAGCGCCTTGCATGGCAGCTCCCTCCATCAGTGTGTGAATGTGTGTATGAATTGGTGAATGTGGAAATACTGTCAAAGCGCTTTGAGTACCTTGAAGGTAGAAAAGCGGTATAAAAGTATAACCCATTTATCGTTTATCATTTACACCTACTTTGAGACAAGAGCTATAGTGATGCATGGTTGGTTATAGTTTTAAACTCATATCCAACAATTGCGACAACGACTCTTTACTGTCAACTGAGTTTCATTTTTTAATGATTTCTGCTGGTGATGTGCCTCTGTATATTTTCAATGAAAAAAATGTGCCTCGGCTCAAAAAAGGTTGAAAAACACTGTACCGGTACTAGAGAATATAGTGACGCAACTTAAATAATCAATTTAAACTACATTGGTGATGTAAAGTTCCTATAAAACATGTTTATGTCATTTGGAATAAGATACGGTACATCCAAATGTTTTGGAATGCCACAAAATGCATTCAATCTGTCAAGTTTGGTTGTTTACATTATGCTTATCCCCACAGGAAATGGCTTGAACTAAACTATTTTATCACTGAAGTTAAAAGTTAGTCTTGGTTGTTTGAAAAAAAATATTCGCCTCTTTAGTTGATGTTGCTTAAAAAATCTATCAATATGTTTAAAAAATAAAATGTACTATATAGAAAAAAAATATTTAGAGTTTATTCCACATATGTTACGTTGTATGAATCCGATCATTTCATTGGCTGTGGAGGCGGAACATCCGGCAGCACAATTTGTACACGGAGTGGAAGACCTCAGCTCCCTAAAATCGAAAGAAAGCCCGAAGAACGTGGAGTTACGTCTTATAAAATAGTAAGGAAACGAAACACGAAAACGATAACATTAGTTGTCGATGTTTGAGCGAGGTGTTGTCAGCTCGAATTAAAAGCAAATAGCCGGCCAGCCGACGACTTGGGACTGGGAGTCGCGTGCAGCGTTTGGTGTCGTCGTAAATATCTAAACTCAAGTGTTGAAGCTAGTACTGTTTTACTCCACGGCAATATTCCGTGGGTTAATGCGTATTATTCGACGTTACTACATGTGTTTGAGACAAGTCATTGAGGTTTTGTCGTCAGACTGTAACGTTTCGCTATGGGTATATCAAGTACAGGAGTTCTGCATTCTATTGCGTTCTACCGACGTCGTAAATCTTCTATGTCCGATCGTAAATCCAGACCATAAAGTGTTGTTGTTCAAACCTGGGACATCGTACAAAATCAAAAACATTAGCGTCTTTAATTATACATAGCGTTTTTTTTACAAAATTCAGTTCAGTTCCAGTTTATTTCGAACATGCATAAGATGCAATGTAATGCATCACAAAATTCCAGTTGTTTCATTACAGCACGTCCGAAAAGGAGTAGGAAGAAGCAGAGCTTATTTAATCCTACCCCTTTTCATACCATAGCAATTTTATCCAATTTCCTTGTTCTCTGTAACAGAACAGTGAACCAAAAAATTATGAATAAATATTATACCATAGTAAGCATACAAATATTAAATACATAAATAATATTTGTCTCAATTTAAAAAACAAAAAAGGGTTGAAGATGTTCATCATAATTCTTGTTCTGTGTACTTTGTGAACATTTGTAGCTTGAACAGTCTCTTAAACTGAATCATATTGGTGCTTTGTTTAAATTATTTGGTTAATCCGTTCCATAATTTAATTCCACATACTGAACGTGCATACAAATGTTTTAAACTAGATTTTCCTCTAAGGTTGTATTTCTCCTCTTTTGTTGAGAAGAATTGTTGTACTTTGATGGGTAGCAAGTTATAGTTTGCTTTGTACATAATTTTAGCTGTTTGCAAATGCACCAAATCGTTGAATTTCAATATTTGTGATTCAATAAATAAAGTGTTTGTATGTTCTCTATATCCAACATTATGTATTATTCTAATTGATCTTTTTTGTAACACATTTAGTGAATGAAGCGCACATTTGTAGTTTCCCCATATTTCTACACAATTACTCAGATATAGTAACACTAGCGAGGAGTAGAGAATGAAATGAAAACAATTCCTTGATATTTTTTCATATGCGGCGCTCAATTGGAAAACTTTGGACATCCTCGTTCCCGAATTAAAATGCTACAACACAACTTACACAAGTAGGGGTAATTTATCTCAGTCAGTTTATTTCACAATGCATTTTTCTGCGAGTGCTTTTCTTAAAATCAAGTCCAATGGTTGCAATTGAAGCAATTGTGTATTATTGTAACAAGCTAGTTTGGTATCATGCTCTTAATGTTTTTGGTCTAAATCTCGAACTTGTTTGAACAGTTTATTGTGTGTACTCTAATTGCGTTGACAGACTGAGCTAATAATATTTCATAACTCATTAAAAAATTCTCACGCATTTCCTACACCAATGAGGTTTAGTTTTTCAAGAATTAATAAAGCTAGTTTTGCTCTTATCAAGAAATCGAAATACATATTTTTGCAAAGGTTTACATGATTTCAGCTGTAGATTTGATTGTAAAGATAAGTTCCACTTTGAATGCTGTTCTCTTATTGTACTGTTTTGTTTGTTTTGTCTCTAGATTGTGATGATTCTCACAAATGGAAGACATCAACCTACATTATCGCTTTTTGAACTGGAGAAGGCGAATACGAGAAATTCGTGACGGGCGAGCAGTGCGATACCGGGAGCGCCTGAAAAGGATGCTGAGGGATGGGGACGTGCTCAGGTAGCGCCATTACACCTCTGCACTGACGCACTTTCATTTTGTAAGGCCAAGTACATACGAATCAGATACTTTAAAAAAAAAAAAGTATATCCAGGGTTTGTCTCTGTCTACACGCCTACACCCCCTGTCATGCACATGTTGTCCAATCAGATACCCGGAAAAGCAGTCACAGCTTACTTGATGGCATTACACCGCTGTTAAATATGGGTCTTGTGATATAATAGGCGTACAGTGACATGTGCATTATCTTTAAAATCACCCCACACTTACACAAAGCCCAGGAAACGTTATGAATGTTTTTCTAAGTGCCTAAAGCACGCATACACGTGTGTGCTTCTGTGAAACCCAACACATGTGGAATTATAATACACTTAGTCATTAATATAGCGATATATTACATGTACAATGAAGTGTACATTATCTTTAACATAAGCACACACTAACAAGGAGCCCAGGATACATCATGTTTGTTTTTTTTAGTCGCCCGAGCAGGTTATAAAGCACATGCACGGTCACATCCCGATCTATTTAAGATTAAGATTACCGTAATTTCCGGACTATAAGCCGCACCTGACTATAAGCCGCACCTGACTATAAGCCGCACCAGCTAAATTTAGGGGAAAATACAGATTGCTCCATATATAAGCCGCACCGACTATAAGCCGCAGGGTTTTGATGTGTAATTACCGTAGTATATAGGGGTTCCTGCTACCACGGAGGGGATTGTCGGGACAGAGATGACTGTTTGGGAACGCAAAGCGTCCCATTTATTAACTATAAATCTTTCAATCATTCAATCAAACTTTCACATCTTTGACATGGCGAACAGCATTCGTGCAGAGTACAAATAATACAACGGTGCAAAGTAATACAAAGTGCTCGCATGTACGTTATCAAAATAAGCAGCCTACCGGTATATGAAAAGTCAGTCTTTAATCATTGTGTCATCGTCTTCCTCCTGCGTACTAAAACCACCGAAATCCTCTTCGTCGGTGTCGGAGAAGAACAGGCCGTATATAAGCCGCACCGTTGTATAAGCCGCAGGGACCAGAACGAGGGGAAAAAGTAGCGGCTTATAGTCCGGAAATTACGGTAGTTTATTTAAAAAGGGACAATGCAATTTCATAAAACACATGGTTAAAAGGCCAGAATTAGCCAGAAGGCTAGTTTTCATCTGTCGTCCCCTGGCCACGATGTAAAAAAAGTAGTACAATTGTAATTTCAAATAAAAAGAGAGAAAAAAGGAAAAAAGCACACAATACATATACGATAACAAATAAAATACAACATCACAGCATAACATTTATCTTAGCATCAAAACAGGCTCATCTTTTAGTGCTGGCAGCTGTAGGCGATGATAAGCCGCATTTTACATTTTCTTGTGAAGGCCTTGTATGTTGTGACCAGTTTAACCTCCTCATGTACAGAGTTCCACATATTTGCACTCCTTAATGACCAGGCCGACTTACTGAAAGTGCGCCTGCGCAGACGAATATAACAGTCACCTCTGACACAGCCTCGAGTGACACGCTCACGGCTGTTTCTTTGGCTGATGAACACTGCCAGAGGATCTGGAGCCAATGCATGCAGTACTTTATAGGTCAGTTTGAAATCTGCAAATGTGTGAAGACTGTCCCAGTTTAAAAAACTGTATTTTTTTTAAAATGGCACAGTGATGTCTAGATTTTTTATCCATAACTTTAATGTAATTGAACTCTGACCAGCATGAGACGAGCTGGTAAGGCAATCGTTGAAGTGCTGCACAAATGAAAACAACACACATAAGTACATAATTTCATGGTCTGTTGTTGAATAAGGGTTAAAAACATGAGATAATGTCACATCTTTTTTATGACACAAAGCAAAAAGTCTTGCATGTCAAAGTTGTCCCATCAACTGGAGGTCTGATTGGGATTATATCCAAAACAGCTGACTGTCATTGGCGCCGGCGGGAGTGTCGCAGCATAATGGGAGAGTAGTGTAGTAGCAGTGTCTTTCAAGCATTGTAGTGTGAATATAGCACCATGTTTACGTTTAACCTATAAACATACTTTTAGTGTGTTTAAAGCCCGCAAGCCAGTGTTGTTTACCTTTGTGCTATGGAAATGATGGCGCACAAACGTGACGTCATCTGATCAGTGCAAGCATACAGTAACTCTCTGTTTAAACAGTCTACACACACACGCAGAGGACAGAGGTTTGGAACGCTTCGCCCTGGCCAGCGCTTTCAAAAGTGTGCGTTTGTATTTGGAGAAGAAGCCAAAATGCATTGAAAAGTATGAGTTTTTAAAGAATCCGTGTTTGTGTAGACATGGCTTTAGTTGCTCTAATTTCCTGCACGTTCAAGTTGTCAAATGCTCTTTGTGTTTTGTTTCTATAATCTCATTGCAGGTACCACGGGAACTCGGATGAAGTTGGCTGTTTTGTCGCGGCCAGGCCTTTGTCGAAGAGAAATCGCTATTTTGAAGTAAGAATTTAAGACATATAGTAGAAAAGAAAAGTTGTAAAATATCACTGTTGTTCTAAATCATCATCAGCCGTTGTCAGTCCACTGCTGGACGAAAGCCTCAGCATGTTTCTGCCATAGTGAACGATCTCTTGGCGTACTCTTCATGCTGGTTATTAGCCTACACCTTCCACGCTGGCTTGGTGCGGGTTGGAAGGGGTATTTTATATCAGAGATCCTTCTCCTAGACTAATTGCCTTACTGGGCTGTTGAACTTAGTCTGTCCTGTTGGTTGTCCGCGCCCCAATTACCCAGGGACCCGCTCAGCTTTATGGCGCTGACCGCCCGCCAGTCACAAGAGAAGGTGCAAACGGTTCTTTGTGTGCATTTTATAGACGTTAGTTGGGACTCACTAACCCCACACACAACCTCCCATCTCATGCCTGGATGTAGTTTAACGTCATACCCAGGACGTTGTTCTAAAAGGGGTGTTCAAATCAGATATTGATATCGGTCCAATTTCAACAAAAAACAATTATGGGATCGTATTGGCTTGCATCGAAAATCTCTAAAAACTTCGATTGAAGCAGTCCTGCACCGCATTCACTTGTGCAAAGCTGGACAGCCAGTTAACGCCTAAATGTCCCCCAATAAGCACACATGGTTGGTATCTTCCTCTATTTTAGTCAAGTCATTTACAAAAGGTAAACATGGTTGGCTAATGGCTACTATGAGCTACCAGCTATGCAACAGATAAGCACATAATAGCACCCGAGTTAGACATATGTGATAAGTGTCCTTCATTGAACAGTGTTGCAGTTTAAAATGCTACATTTGTCAATATAAACAAATATTAAATAATCAGTTGCATATTACCTACAGATACAAGTGTCCAAGGCAGAAGAGTTTCAGAAAGTTTTTAAATACAAACGTATCCCCATCATTTAATATACTGCATCATGATCTTAACTTAATAAGTTACTTTGTCGACTAGTTGTCGTCAGACAATTACCACTCCACTTGAACTTAAACAAAGCATTCCTGATGGTTAACATTAAATATATTATTGTTTTACATACCTACCATTAGGGCTGCATGCTTTTGAGTAAAAACTTAATTGCGATTCTTCTCTCAAATTGCGATTGTTGATATTTTACACATACAACTGCATACAACTGTGAAAATAACATGTGAAGGCAGACATGTTACTTTTAGACTGTCAGCATATTCTTGTCCCAAGGTGCCACACATTAGAAGAATATGCAATAATTTATTTAAAAATATATTTGGCTTTCTGCAGACTCAGAGCTTTTGTCTACATCATGCTCTTAAACTAAAGAAAAAAACTATACAGTGTTTATAATGTAATGTAACCATATACAATAATAATGCAAGCAACAATTTAAAATGATATATACTTTTATTTCTCAGTAGAATTGTTTACCATTGTACTGTAATTGAAAGGTAAATAATATTGTTATCCTAAATGAATAAAAAAACTAAAATAATATGCACTAATTTCTATAAGCAAAACGTTAACCTAAATAAATATTAACATCTTCGAGTGCATTTTTTTCCAGTTGGAAAAATGAGGTGGGACGGCATTTTCGCTCTCTCGTCCGTGTTGATGGGTTCATTTCGCCCATCCAATTTGAAGCTGAAATATTACCACAACGGGCCTTTTGGTTCTGTAATCTTATATTTTTCCTCCTAATTTGTGTTGCTTTGCAGCACTTTTCACTGGCGAGTCGCGAGGCTCTCTGTACTGTAAGTGTGTTGGCAGGGGCGCCCCGCTCTCGTCTTCGCCGAGACAAAGATTGCGAATGACTGAAAAGAGCGGTCACCCTGTTCAGTTAATTCCACAGTTAAACAAACCCGCTTAGGTGCTGAAAGCGATGCACAAGGTCAGACGTCTTTATTCCTGTTTGAAGTGAGAGACAAATTCTGATTGGCGAACATGGCTGTCATTAAAATGCTGGTGACGGCGAAGGAAAAAAAAACACCTCAGCTTCTTGCGGTTATTTATCGCACTAATTAAAACCTCTATGTGGATTTAATTTTGATTAATCGTGCAGCCGTACCCATCAATGTTGTCTTTTTTTTAGTAATTTCACTTGATGTATGATTCGTGCTGATATCGTATCGGATCAATATTGATATTTGCCAATGCTCAAAGCTCCAATATCGGTATTGTATCGGAAGTAAAAAAAAAAGTTGTGTGGGGACACCCCTAATGTTAAACATAGAATATTAGTATAGGAATAAAACGACTAAGGTCAGATAAACAACCTAAAACCACTTTTTGGGGAAAATAATGTGGATACTGTATGTGTCCACCCGCTGCTAGATTTAACACTAATTAGGTGTTAACTTTTATTCCCATAGAAAATAATGAAATCTATTGAATTACTGGGCATCAAACTGTTGCCATCATTAAATAAGCCATTAGTTGTAATTCAAGTGTAAAAACAGTGTAAACTATAACAATAAAAGTAAAATAATGTAAAACCACCCAGCCTCTGATTTTAAACATTATTTTGTCATACAAGTGTAAAAGTAAATTGACCAGTAATTGTTTACTAGCAGAGGGGGAGCCATAGTGCCTGTGGTATAACTAAAATAACTACTGATTATATTAATGGTATAATATAAATGAAGGGGGGAAAACTATTACAGTTTACACGTAACACCGCAATTCCTACAATATTATTATACCAAAATAAACTCACCTTAATACAAAATCAGTGGGATAACTGTCATTGTTTCATGGCAACTCATTTTGCTAGCTTATTGAATAGCGAGCAATGATGGAGGGGTTTGGAGACCACTGCTTAACATAACAGCAGTAACAGCAACACAGCATACAGTGTAAAATAGATAATAATTTTTTTATTATAAATAGAATAAACACAATACAAAATCAAATCGATTGAGCGGTAAATAATACAAAAGTGTCATGAATTGTGACACCTAATCTCAAATAATTTACTTGGCAAAACTTAGGGTAAGAATATTATGTACTACAAATGTTGTCAAATTGTATTTGTTCAACTTTCCGGATGCTTCTATATGTTTTCCAAGTTGTACTGGTAGATTTTGTACAATAATAATATGAAGTCATAATGATGGGCTCGTGACACCACTACCCTGTGTAGGTATGTAATGGGGTGTGTTTACAGTGCACTTCTGACAAAACAATTGCCTGCATTTGCAGTGGTGTGTTAGGCCCATAATTACTGTCTCTGGGGTGTGTTTCAGTAGAAACCGCTTACTGTTTTGTAAGGTTGCTGGCCTTAAGGCTGATCCTTTAGCACTGGAAGTCCCGTGATTTCCAGTCTCGATCAAGGAAGTGCTGTCAGTGAATCAGTCTGGGCCGTTGAGATATAACTGGAATTGCCACATGGACTCTCCCTGTATTGTGTTTCCCAAGTGCAAACCTTTCCCATTTTCCCCTTCTACACCTACACACATGAGATAAGTCATCTAATGATGCACTTTTGTTAAACAATGACCTGTCTGGAATTGTCATAAATTAAGTCTTTATTTTTTCCATGAATTACATGAATAGGTGGGTGTTCTTTACCGTCAAGAAGTTTTTCCCCTTCCTAGTCTACATGCAGTAAAGCAGTGGTCCCCAACCACCGGGCCACGGCCCGGTACCGGTCCGTGGATCGATTGGTACTATATCCGATATTCCGATATTGTCCAACTCTTAATTACCGATTCCGATATCAACCGATACCGATATATACAGTCGTGGAATTAACACATTATTATGCCTAATTTTGTTGTGATGCCCCGCTGGATGCATTAAACAATGTAACAAGGTTTTCCAAAATAAATCAACTCAAGTTATGGAAAAAAATGCCAAAATGGCACTGCCATATTTACTATTGAAGTCACAAAGTGCTTTTTTTTTTTAACATGCCTCAAAACAGCAGCTTGGAATTTGGGACATGCTCTCCCTGAGAGAGCATGGGGAGTTGGGAGGGGGGTTAGGGGGTAGCGGGGGGTGTATATTGTAGCGTCCCGGAAGAGTTAGTGCTGCAAGGGGTTCTGGGTATTTGTTCTGTTGTGTTTATGTTGTGTTACGATGCGGATGTTCTCCCGAAATGTGTTTGTCATTCTTGTTTGGTGTGGGTTCACAGTGTGGCGCAGATTTGTAACAGTGTTAAAGTTGTTTATACGGCTACCCTCCGTGTGACCTGTATGGCTGTTGACCAAGTACGGATTGCATTCACTTGTGTGAAAAGCCGTAGATAATGTGTGATTGGGCCGGCACGCAAAGGCAGTGCCTTTAAGGTACGTCCCGAATATTGTTGTCTGGGTGGAATTCGGGAGAAATTCGGGAGAATGGTTGCCCCGGGAGTATTTCTGGAGGGGCACTGAAATTCGGGAGTCTCCCGGGAAAATCGGGAGGGTTGGCAAGTATGACTGGGAGACGCAACTGCTCTGTACTTCTCCCTACGTCCGTGTACCACTCCGTACAGCAGCGTTTTAAAAAGTCATACATTTTACTTTTTGAAACCGATATCGATAATTTCCGATATTACATTTTAAAGCATTTATCGGCCGATAATATCGGCAGTCCGATATTATCGGACATCTCTAACTAGAACTAATCTTACAAACTTCTGGATTCACGACAATCCAGTATAACAGGGTTATTAACCTTAACACTGAATTAGTAATTTTGCTCTTGATATTAATCATTTTCAATAATTATATCTAACTACTTAACCTTTAACAGTATAAACCTTGTCTAATGGTATGAAACAATGGGTTATTCACAAGGTTTGTGTCAGGCTAATTACAAAAATAAATACTAAACCAATATACTGCAAAAGAAGGCACTCATAAAAACTAATAAATACATTTACATACAGTTAAGCAGTGCTAAAATAAATAAATTTTAACTAAATAATAACTAATAATATATGTTTCCTAAATAAGCTGTAAGTAAAATTTAAGTGCAAATGAAAATACAGCTTCACCACTTTAGTCATCATTTTTGCGCTTAATAAATCTCTGACTTTAGCTCCAAAATTCTGTTTGTTTGATATTGTCATTACTGCCACAAGTGGTGGAAAAGCGTATTACAACTGAGTCCCGCTGCGGCCCATACAAACCACAGCTGAGAAAGAGATATTTTTGGAGGCCCTATGGTGAAGAAACACTGCAGTAAAACACCCAGGGTTGAACCAGAGCTGATTCAATTCCATTTGGTTTGTGTTTGGAAACAAAGTATCCCATAGTAAACAATTAAATGAGAAATAATTATTTCCAAAATCAACATTTCACCCTTATGAATACCTCATCAACTATATATGGGTAAGGGTTTTAAGCAGGGATGTTCAGATCAGGGTTTTAAGCTGCCGAATCCGATACTATCATCCATCATTGAGATCTGCCAATACCGATCACATGTATTAACTGTAAATTTATTTATGAGTGTTATAAACAGTACATACAATTGATAGATTACCACCACCAGGTGTGAATGAATGATGGGTTCCCACTTCTCTGTGAGCGCTTTGAGTATCTAACAATAGAAAAGCGCAATATAAAATCTAATCCATTATTATTATTATTATTATTATAGATCAAAACAAAGTCACCAGAACACAATAACTAAACCAAATTACTCATTTAAATCCCTTGGGATTTGTAAAGATGAACAAAAACAACAAAAAACAATATTTTAGGAAAACAGAAATATTGATCTAATCACACTAGTATCGGTCAAACACTGATTCTGCCCTTGATATCGACACCACCAAATTATGGATCAAAACACCCTCTTACATGCTGTGTACTGAGACAATTCTGACACCCCAACAGTTGTTGTTATAATATCCTCTCTCTAGACCATGGGTGTCAAACTCATTTTAGCTCAGTGGCCGTATGGAGGAAAATCTATTCCCACGCGTACCAGACAGGTAAAATCATGGCAGTTAAACTTAAAAATTAAGACAACTTCAGATTGTTTTCTTTGTCTTACTTTGACCAAAAATAGAACAAGCACACTCTGAAAATGTACATTTTAGAAAAAAATCATTTTGACAAAACACTTCAAGTCAGTTAAAAATTCTGAGGAAAAATTTGGTGTAGCTTCAAAAACACCATGAAGAACACAATGAACTTAGACTTTGACTTGGTGTCAAAGCCATTAAACTTTAAGCATTTCCTGTTTGGGATTGTCATGTTAGCAGTTCACCATTTAAGGCGTTTGGAGAAGCAATCGAGTGTATCCTCAAACCGCCGCATTGCTGACATCTGCAACTGCCACAACACATTCATTTATCATCATTCAAATATTACAATTATAATATAAACAAAACAATTATCAAAATGACACCAATGGATGAAATCAAGGTAACATAACTACAAACTTAAACAATGCTAGATTTAAGCATAAAATAAAATGGAAAACACAACAAATGTAAAAACACTAATTTTTACAATTGAGTTCAGAGTGCACATCGCCCATTTAACCAATTGCGAGCGCTGCATTGAACTCAAACTAAAAAGATGACGGTCAATTTAATGCAAGTCTTTGCATCTTACCGTTTGGTTATTTTATCTGTTGAGTGGATAATTTACAATGAAAAAAGGTATTCTGCGTCGATACGGCTGCCATCTGCTGCCAGCCACAACAGGAGCAGCTGATTGCTTGCACCTGCGCTGATTGGAGTTGCAGCAGCCAATCCAGAGGGCACTTAAAGTCAGACGACACGTCGTCTTTAAACACTGTCATGTGTAACGTAGGTTACATTTGATTTGCTATTGCGACATCCAGTGGACATATTTAGAACAGCAGTTTATTTCATTAAAAACATGCAGCATATTTTTATACTTAGCAAACTGATCTTGCGGGCCACGAGCCGGACTAAACCTGTTCAGGCCCGCGGCCCGTACGTTTAACACCCCTGCTCTAGACTCTAATTAATTGACTTATTTCCTGTTATTAGCTGCTTACTTTCTGCTTTAACGCAGTTCCATCTACACTTTTTAAACTTTACTATGCATTTCTTTCTTGGGTGTTGTTTCAAGTAAGCTTAGCAGTTAGCTTAGCTATTAGCATGTCTGCTAATGCCTCCTGGCTTGCTCTCGGTGTGTAACATTTTAGCCTTGTCATCCAGTGATAATAATACTCAAAATAATAAGAAATGTAGTTTATTTTCTGCAATGGATGTGATAATTATTATTTTAGGGGAGCTGCTCCACACTGTGTACGGATATGAAAAAGTAGCTGCTCGCTTGTCAGCTGGGGGACTAGACATAAATAGAGTGTCAGCCAGAGGGGCTTGGGCTTTGCGACCGGCATTACATGGAAATGGTAATCACATACTTATTCATGTAAATCGGTGGCCGATCGATCCGCACATCCCTAGTTTTAACTATAAAAGCAGTGATGGGCAAGCTACTTGGAAAATGTAGTAAGCTAAGCTACAACTCACTCTCGATTAAGTGTAGCTAAGCTACAGGGTAAGCTATCCCCAGAGAATTGTAGCAAGCGACACGACATTAAAGCTACATTTAACGGCATTCATATGTATGGGGCCACAGACGCAGATGTTAATGTAACTGAGAGTGTACAAATGGACCCAATAAGGGTCCATTACTATTAACTGTCTGTGATTTAGCTGGGGGATACCCTGTAGGGGTCCCTGCACCCGATGTATTTTTTTTTTGTTTGCCTTTTCTTTGGCCCACCCATATAATGTTATTCATTTTCTTTGTCTACAGTAAAAAAAAAACAGCATCTGACATGTGTGTTTGGGAACAGTTGGTAATGGTTATGGGTTATGTGCAGTAAAACCTTTCATGAACTCAACTCACCTTAATGTGTGTTCCTAAATTTGGGTTGGACGTCTTAGATGAAGAGAGTAGTTTAGTTTTATGTTATGGTTTGGTTTAAACAATAAAAAATGAAGGTTTTTAATTAAAAACTAAGGTTTTAATTGTTAAGGGCATTGTTTTCGCTAAACGCATACATTTGTCTAAATATGGCTAAGGTCATGCATTATTGTGGGTTTCCTGGACGTCGTCTTCATCACTTAAGGCAGTGGTCCCCAACCACCGGGCAGCGGACCGGTACTGGGCCGCAGACCGATTAGTACCGGGCCGCACAAGAAATAAAAACAAACAAAAAAAACTACTTTTTTTAATTTTATTAAATCAACATAAAAAACACAATGTATAAATTATATATCAAAATAGATCAATACAGTCTGCAGGGATACAGTCCGTAAGCACACCTGATTGTATTTATTTATGAAAAAAAAACAACTCCCGGTCCGTGGGACAAATTTTCAAGCGTTGACCGGTCCGCAGCTACAAAAAGGTTGGGGACCACTGACTTAAGGAACATTCTTATATCTGGTAGAGAATCCTTCTGCCATTTTAAAGTATGTTTTTTATTTTTTATTTTCTTTGAGTCGTCCCTCTGTCTATAACTGCCTTGTCGTCATGTAACATAAGTGTGTGTCTGTTATGATTTTGCTTCCTGGTTTCGATGACCCACCTTATCTTGCCTCTGATTGGCCAGTCCGTAATGTTTTGCCCTAACCTTAGCCAATTGTGACTCATCATACTACGAACACCTGCCATGCATCATGGATTTTCTCCGTATATATGGATGTTCTCATTCATCCAGGTCATTATATTTTCTTCGTATTTTTTTGGGGCCTGGATTCGCAGTCCATTTTCTCTCTTTGTTGCTTGTAGCTTTAATGTAAAGCTATCTAGCTACATACTGTAGGTCTAAAAATAGCTACGCTACAAAAAAAGCTACTTGTTCAAAAAGTAGCTAAGCTACCGCCAAGCTACTTGGAAATGTAGTTAAGCTACATAGCTTGGCTACATGTAACTTGCCCATCACGTATAAAAGTATACAAATAAGTTAACCACACTTAAGGCATACAGTGCCGTACACACACTAGGTCATTTGTACCGTGCTGGACTTTGGTACGATTCTCCCTCCTTCTTCTGGCTTCTCTGATAATATGGATTATTTACAGTCATATTTCTACTGTTTCTACTACGTTAATTAAATGACCCGTCTTTATTATGCAAACAAAATGTAGTCACGGGTAAGTGAGCGTGGGTTTGACTTTTTGGATTATTTTGTGTCTGTGTTTTGGTCGACGGGTCATGTCTTGGTTCATGTTTTTGTTAAATCTAGTTCTGTTACCAACGCCACTTGGTTTCTTTTGTTTTTGTTTCGTTGCTAGGGTTGCTAAGAGCACGCACCAGCATTTACTTTGTGATTAGTGCTTTCATTTCTGTGGGAGTAATGACGCCGCTTATTTATACATGTTTTGCAATCCACTCAGTCTGGGTTTCTTGTTCGCTATTGACGACTGTTTGTTTGCGTTTTCATTGCTAATTTAGCGTCTATTTCTACTCTTCGCCTGTGGCACACTATCTTTAGATTGTTTCTTCATGACTGGAACAAACATAATTCTCACCTTCAAGCTGCTTCTTGCTGTTCATTCTGCATCTTGGGGACACGACCTTCGCAGACTGCATCAGTTTTATTTCATATTTTTGTTTCATCTGACCACAGAACTTTCCTCCAGAAGGTCTTATCTTTTTCCATGTGATGTCAGATGAAACAAAAATTGAGCTGTTTGGCCACAATACCCAGCAATATGTTTAGAGGAGAAAAGGTGAGACCTTTAATCCCAGGAACACCAATCCCACCGTCAAGCATGGCGGTGGTAGTATTATGCTCTGGGCCTGTTTAGCTGCCAATGGAACTGGTGCTTTACAGAGAGTAAATGGGACAATGAAAAATAAGGATTACCTCCAAATTCTTCAGGACAACCTAAAATCATCAGCTCGGAGGTTGGGTCTTGGGCGTAGTTGGATGTTCCAACAGGACAATGACCCCAAACACACGTCAAAAGTGGTATAGGAATGGCTAAATCAGGCTGGTAAATAGATGAGGGTGAGGAAGGCACGGAAAAATGAGAGAGATCCTGTGTATGCTTACAGGTATGTGTCAGGAGAGATATGTCGGCTTTTTCAGTGTGCGATAATTGTTGTCATAGCAGCTGTTTCATGTGAAAAGAACGATATTTCTTCATAAAGCAAAAACCATTGTGTCTGACTATCAATATCTGCAATGTCAAATTTGTAGTTGTTGGCCACGATTATTTACAATTTGGTGTGTGCGCATGTACTTCATAATGGGTTTGTTGACCTGTCATCAAACAGTTCTCCAAGTTTTTTTCCCTCCCTTTTATTTCTTACATTTCTGAAATATTATATCATTACTGGTCTCTTTCTCACCGAGATTCTTGTCGATGATCCTGTAGTCCAGTTCAGTCCCTGAGGTCTCTTTGACAGCTGTTTGGTCTTTACCATGGTGTTGGAGAGATTTGAATAAAATAGGCCGTGTTTGTGACAGGTGTCTTTTATCCACATTACGAGTTGCGATTATCTGTAGTTTTTTTTTTTTTTTTTTAAAGGGACAGGACTAATTTGTATGCTTCATGGAAACGTCAGAGTGTGAGAATTATTGCTAGTAGGCAGGGGATCAAACACTTATTTCTCCCACTAAATGTGACAATATGTTCCTTTTCCAATTCTATGGTGATCATCTCTTTGTCATTTTAATTGCTCTTTGGCATCAGTGGTAACCTTCCAAGTTGACTTCACAAAGAAATATTTATTATACCTGTCAAACTCACTTTCATTGTAGGCCACATCCCAGTTATGACTGCCCTCAAAAGGAGTAATGATTCACCTCATGATATCGCTATGCATTTGATGATTATTATATATTTTTTTTACATACATTGTAAAAAAAACAAACTGTAAGCTTAGTTGCTAGAATTTTACCGTAAAATGTACAGTGGTTTTTACAGCATATTACTGTAAATCCGTCAGTCTACCCCAGGGCAGCTGTGGCTACAAATGTAGCTTACCACCACCAGGTGAGAATGAATGATGGGTTCCCACTACTCTGTGAGCGTTTTGAGTATCTGACAAAAGAAAAGTGCGATATAAAATCTAATCCATTATTATTATTATTATTAAATGGAAAAACTTGACCACTATTTTTACTGTAAAATTCTCCAGTTTTCTTTTTATAAACTTTGTTGTCATTTTTACAGTGTACAATTTGATGGATAACTTGCTTTAAACTCAAGTCTATCAGATATTTAAGTATTTCTTTTTGTAAGAACAAAAATAAAATGTTATGAATGTATCATAGTATATTTGTTGCATTGTTAGATATTAAAGTTTAAAAGATATATGCAATTGCATACAGTATATGTATTTTTTTTTTTTTTCAAAATGGGGATACAGTGCATCCGGAAAGTATGCATGGCGCTTCACTTTTTCTACATTTTGTTAAGTTACAGCATTACATTGTATTTAAAAAGACTTGAGACTGTAATTGCTGCCAAAGGTGCATCATCAAAGTATTGAGCAAAGGCTTTGAACACTTAATGTTTTTTTTTTAGCAAATTTGCAAAAAGAATTGCTTTTTTCACATTGTCATTATGGGGTATTGTCTGTTGAATTTTGAGGACAACAATGATTTCATTCCATTTTTGAATAAATCTGTAACATAGCAAAATGTGGAAAAAGTGAAGCGCTGTAAATATTTTCCGGATGTACTGTAGATAGAAAAAGTACTTTATTGACACACATTATTTGCAGGCTTTCACGGGCCACATAAAATGATGTGGGCCTTGAGTTTGACACGTGTGCTGTAAAGTTTTGTTTGACTTTTAAAGCATGTTTTTGCGGGAATTCAATTTTGTTACACTCCAAATTGTACGACTTTTGGGGCTTTTTCGACTTTGGAGGTTCCCTGACATTTCATTATAATGTAAGTGCTCTCCTGCATGGGACAGTGACAGGGAACTGTGTTCAAACTTGCTCAGCCCACCCACCTGGCCTGACTTGCCATGTTGTGATACTGTAACTAAACCTTTCAACCTTTCGACTTGCGTGTGCTTCTTTCTTATGACTCACTCTGTGGGAGGCACAAAGGAGGAGGGAGGGAGCTAGTCATCTGCGTCAATGGAGATGGGGGCTAATCAGCAACGCTGCCTCCTTGTCGCGCTGATGTCAGGTATTATAGGCCGTCTGACAGTTTTGGAAAAAAAGGATTTATCCCCTTCAAGGGATTTAGGAGGGATCTGTTGAGGTCATGGGAAAGAACTTGAAGATTCCTCTTTTGCTTGCGCTGCTACTGCCAGCAGTGCTCTGACTTGTGTGCTTCCATTTAGGGCTTCCCAGGAATTATATTACATGCTCGGTATTTAGTTGTGATAACAACGGCACAGGCCAGTTTCTTGTACATGCATGACTCTGACTCAGTAGTTTCAGTTGGACATCCTACAAGCTGGAAAAAAACGCCAAATAGATGTTCCTGCTAGTCAGGCTGATTTGACTTTCCTCAATTAAGCAACCCATCATCTTCAAAAATAAATATAGCAGAAGCGGTTATTTACCTAATCCGCAAAGCAGACTAGCCGGCAGCTATTGGATATAGACTATTCTCTTAATTTGAAAACTCACTAACTTAAGTTTTTAAACTTTAATAATGATTTGAAGTGCATTAAAAAAGTAACACATAAACATGATATCACATGGTCATGTATTACTAAGTGTATTTCACAACGCAGCAGAGACAGAACCAATGTTAGCGGTAAGGAGCAAACTGCTCAGCCAGCATTAATATTAATGATGAAACTGTCTGTATTTTTACATGCGCTTAATATTCCTGTTTTAACCAGAATATGACAAATATTCTGAAAACGTTTGAGACATGCAACTTTTTTTTCCAATTCCAAATCAAGGTATGGTAATTTTTCTGTTATCAAAAACACAATTTGGACCTTCTGGCTTATGCCTGTATCAGTTAGTGCAGGGGTGCTCACACTTTTTCTGCAGGCGAGCTACTTTTCAATTGATCAAGACGCGGGGATCTACCTCATTCATATATATAATTTATATTTCCTTATTTATGAAATATATGTTTTTGTTAACAAGTTAAAGGTGTTTAATGATAATGCAAGCATGTTTAACACATATAGTTAATATTGTTAATAAATTAAAGGTGTTTAATGATAATACAAGAATGTTTAATACATATAGTTAATATTGTTAACATGTTAAAGGTGTTTAAAGATAATGCAAGCATGTTCAACACATATAGTTAATATTGTTAACAAGTTAAAGGTGTTTAAAGATAATACAAGCATGTTTAACACATATAGTTAATATTGTTAACAAGTTAAAGGTGTTTAAAGTTAATGCAAGCATGTTTAACACATATAGATTCCTTTCTTTCATGAAGACAAGAATATAAGTTGGTGTATTACCTGATTCTGATGACTTGCTTTGATTGGAATCAGACAGTGGTGCTGATAACGTCCTCATTTTCAAAAGGAGGAGAAAAAAAGTCCTCCTTTCTGTCCAATACCACATGAAAGTGGTTGGTTTTTGGCATCTTATTTGTCCAGCTTCCGTACTCCTTTGTATACACTTTACAAGAAATATATTGGCGTCAAACTCCGTAGCTTGCTAGCTTGTGCACGCCAGCTCTTATGTTGTTAGCGCAGGCAGCGTGAAGTGGCGCTTTTATTGTGCAACTGTGCAGTCGGTCTTTGGAGTTTTGACGACAGGTACGGCGCCAGAGTCTGTTGAAATAAAAATAGTTTCTCGCCTTCCTGTCGGTAATTGTTTCTTAATAGTGAGCTGGCAGCAGCCAGCGTCATCTCAGAAGACCCTCGAGGTGCCGTGAATGTCAATCAAGTGACGGAAGTGACGTCATAGTGAAGATTTATGATCGCTAATTTTTAGGACTATTTTTTCAATGCCTGGCTGGGAATTGACTGACCGGTAGATCGCGATCGACGTAATGAGCACCCCTGAGTTAGTGTTTGCCATGCGTTATTTATTTGTAGCGGTCTGACACAAATACAATACAAATTTGGCGCTACCTGTTCACCCTCGATCATAAACACAAGTTGCACATTTTTTCCATAATATGATTTATGTAACTATCTGTGTTGGCCCTGTGATGAGGTGGCGACTTGTCCAGGGTGTACCCCCCCTTCCGCCCGAATGCAGCTGAGATAGGCTCCAGCACCCCCTGCGACTCCATAAGGGACAAGCGGTAGAAAATGGATGGATGGAAGGTGTTGCTGCAGTTTGTCACTTTAGCTCCAGTCAGTAGTCATTTTTTCAACTTATTTAGTCATACTACAGTGGTAGTGTTCGTCATGGTTGCATTTTAGCTCCTCTCTTTTTCACCATTCGGGCTATTCAACTGGTGGGCCGCGAGTTCAGTAAAAAAAAATTACTCACATTTTCGCAGCAGATTCTTAAAAACCACAGAACACTCCTGTAACTCTGACAAAATAAATAGGCCAAAATCACATGTCTATTGTAGAGGACGCTGGTTCTCTGAAATATACAACATAAGAATGATAATCATTATCAGCAGAAAAAAAAAAAATACAGATATAAACCAAATACCATTTTTCTGTCACTATCGGTCAATATTGGACATCCCCAGCTACTTGTGTTCTTCCAGTTTGCTCATGTGTCATGCTACTTTGTACATTTCTATACAAGTATTACTTCAAGTAATGGGTGTGTGTTACTGTTGCTTCACATAGGTGACCATCATTGATACAGGGGTGCGGGGAATGATCGCTGTCGGTTTAGTCCCTCAGCTCTACAAGTTGGACCAGCAGCCGGGCTGGCTCCCGAATTCTGTGGCTTTGCATGCAGATGATGGCAAGTATGTGTGACAATATTTTTTTCCCAATGGTATGAGTGAATATGTTGTGGTCATGCTAAAGAACTAACAACATTGGACTTGCAGTTGAGACGAAATTGCTGCAATTTAGCTTTGTTCAACTGACATTTAAGGAACAGTACTGATAAATCTGCACATACTGTATAATCTATTTTACCACATCTTAGTATGTTATTTTTTCTTTGCATGCGTTATAAAATATTGCAAGTTCTATGCTTGACGGTCACACTTCCTCTTAAAAAGTCTCATAGTGGTGAGGACTGAGAATCAGCAGGCACAATGTCACACAAGCATCCATATAAGTCGTATCAACATACAGCAACTTAAAGTCTTTTTTTAGAATAATCACCAACCTTAAACAAAATTCATTTTAGATTGTTGAAACGTTTAGCCATAGTATAAATCCTAATTATCTGTACTTCTGGGGCCGTACTTATCAAGCTTCTTAGAGTGCCATTTTACACTTAAGTCCTGAGAATTTGCGAAATTTAGTCCTACTCTCAAACTTAAGAATAAAAGCTTTTTATCAACGTTCTTAAGTCTAAGAATCACTCCTACTCTCCACGATATTTAACAGACCTTCAGAGGTGTCTTAAGTGGTTAGGAGTTACCAGCAGGGGATGGCACTGAGGCGAGAGAGACGTGCGCGAACGTTCAGGGAACGGAACAATGTTTGTTTTTTTTTTGATGACGAGCAGCTGATCAAACGGTATCGTTTAGACAGAGCGGATATTATTTTTGTCACAGATTTAATACTTTTCGATTCCTTGTTGATTTCTGCATGTGTCTGCAGTGGGCTAGTATATATAGAGCCACCCACACCAGTTTCAAATTAGTTGCCTAATTAATGAATTGGAAAGAAAATGTTATGACAGTAGCGTATGTGTGTGGCCGTGAGGTGAGTGACGTCAGTGAGTGTGTGGGCGATAGAAGAGAGGGAGCGGTAGCGTGAGTGCCGGCGGGGACTAGTTTGTTTTGTATTATTTTGTAGTTTATTGTCAAAATATACACTCCCATTGTCCACTTAAATATTTCCAAGATATTTCTTTATTCTTAGACAACGGATTCCCTTCCGTGATTGGTCATTTCTATGGACACAGAAATGACGTCACCTAAAATTCCGTTTACGGCACATAGTAATGTCGTAATTCAGCTCTGAGTGTGACACTTAAGATTCAGTCCTACACTTCGCTGAAAGTGTGAGTAAGACGCTTGATAACTAACTTTTAAGTGCAGCTTTCAGCGAAGAATTTATTTACTCTTAAGTCAACTCTTAGCAGACTTCTTAGGAGTAATTCTAAGAAGCTTGATAAGTACGGCCCCTGTTTTGTCTGATAAATATGTGTTGCACCTTAAGCTCTGTTAGTTGAATTCTGTAAATGTATTTATATTTCTGCAGGCTCTACAACGGCAACACTCAAGGACAACAATTTGGTCCAAAATGCAGCAGAGGTGACCGAATTGGCTGTGGAATATCATTGGACTCCGATGATGGACAGTTGACGGTGTTTTTTACCAAGAATGGTAAAGAAGTGAGTACTTACATGCTTTTTTACCGGGAGGATTATTTGATTAACTTTTCTGAATGACTATATAGTCAAACCTCGGTTTTCGTCAGTAATCGCTTCCAAAAAGCCAGACAAAAACCTATTCGTACGAAAACAGAAGCAATTTTTGCAATTAGAGACAATGTAAATTCAATTAGTCCATTCTAGACACCCAAAATATTAACACAAAGCATGTTTTGTAGAGAATGATTATTGTTTTAAATGCTGAGAACAATGCAAAATGCATTTAAATGACAATGTATAAATTAAACTTTACCATGTGCTGTACAGCCATCTACCGCCACATAGCGGTTCAATTATTGTGGCTTCGCCACATCGTTTTTTTTATACCAAATTTGATCAAATGTTTGCCCTAAATTAAGCAGTTGAACTAAAATGATCAAGAATACAGTAGTATTGGCCACTAAAAAAGACCAAACCAATCAGAGTGGCCACGAGATGTCTCAGCCTCAGGCAGCATTAGTATATAAAATTAAACGAGTGTAAAGGGGGCTAAAGGGTGTTTTTTCATGTCTAGAAGGCTCCCATAATGATAACAATTTTATTTAAAAGGTATTTACCGGTAACAGTTTTTATACTTTGGCTATGAACATTTTCCATTTATTGTTAATAATTTCTACTTTGTGGAAATTCATTTAACTTGCATTGTTTAGCTTCTTGTACTTCTTTGATCTCGCTGAGAAATGTTTAATATTTCTTGATTCCAAATTGACCATATAAAAATACAGACAATATTTGGGGTTGTGTTCCACACTGACGCACTTTCCTACTTTGCTGCAAGTTCAATAGAGTTTCTAACTTTCTTTGTCAAAGTGCTTGTACTTGCAACTCTCTTCAGACACTTTGGCTTATTTAGCAGTCGCACTAAGTCATCAACACATGGGATGCCATTGGCACTATATTCTGCAATAGATTCTGCGGAACGATACATGGGCAAACACAAGTTTGTTAGGTGCAATGTTTGGTTGTAAAATAACCTAGATGATATATGAAACCGAGATACATTTTGCCGAATTTTTTTTCAACAACCAAATCATCCAAATAGTGGGGCGTACGAAAACCAAGTTTTGACTATAATATGAACTGTTATTTTTTAAATGTTAGAGATGGAAGGCCATTCTCAACTAGCAGCTACATTTGGTCTAAGCGTTTGGATGATAACACAACCAAAAAAGACAAACAGAAGAGAGATAAGCCTACTGTGCCCTACACCTGATAAACTGCAGGTCAAACACAATTTCATACAGAATGTATATGTTGGGTGCCTCCGCATCATCTCTCCAGTCAGTTTGGGGGTCCATGGCCTGGAAAATGTTAAAGACCCGTTGGGACAGCAAATTAAAATAGTTGAGACTGAATCAATGGTGCCATTGTTGTGCAGTCTACAATGGGACCTCGATTTACGAACTTAATTGATTCTTGAACATGAAGTTGCTATTTTAATAAAATAATGCACACTTTGCAGATTGTGTGTGTGTGTGTGTGTGTGTGTGTGTGTGTGTGTGTGTGTGTGTGTGTGTGTGTGTGTGTGTGTGTGTGTGTGTGTGTGTGTGTGTGTGTGTGTGTGTGTGTGTGTGTGTGTGTGTGTGTGCAGTATATATTTGTATATATGTATATGTACATATAATCAAAGAAGAGGTAATGGATCAACTATCTTTTTATTAAAATAGCAACAACGGCAATCTAAACTGTCAACGCGCGTCAAAAGTCCCTTTGGTGCTCTCGAAAACGTTAACAACCATGTTGCTACAATAATAAATTAAAAAAGTTACAAAAATGAAATAATTTTTACCAGGCCTACTGAAACCCACTACTACCTACCACGCAGTCTGATAGTTTATATATCAATGATGAAATCTTAACATTGCAACACATGCCAATACGGCCGGGTTAACTTATAAAGTGCAATTTTAAATTTCCCGCTAAACTTCCGGTTGGAAACGTCTATGTATGATGCGTATGCGTGTGACGTCACGACGGCAACGGAAGTATTCGTACCCAATGTGTCACCATACAAACTGCTCTGTTTTCATCGAACAATTCCACAGTATTCTGGACATCTGTGTTGGTGAATCTTTTGCAATTTGTTTAATGAACAATGGAGATTGCAAAGAAGAAAGTTGTAGGTGGGATCGGTGTATTAGCGGCTGGCTGTAGCAACAGAACAAGGAGTACTTACTTGGATAGCAGACACCTAGCCGATGCTAGCCGCCAACCGCATCTGTGATCGGGTGAAGTCCTTCGTCGCGCCGTCGATCGCTGGAACGCAGGTGAGCACGGGTGTTGATGAGCAGATGAGGGCTGGCTGGCGTAGGTGGAGCGCTAATGTTTTTGTCATAGCTCTGTGAGGTCCGGTTGCTAAGTTGCTAAGTTAGCTTCAGCGTCGTTAGCAACAGCATTGTTAAGCTTTGCCAGGCTGAGAATTATTAACCGTGTAGTTACATGTCCATGGTTTAATAGTATTGTTGATCTTCTGTCTATCCTTCCAGTCAGGGATTTATTTATTTTGTTTCTATCTGCATTTGAGCCAGATGCTATCACGTTAGCTCAGTAGCTAAAGAGCTTCGCTGATGTATTGTCGTGGAGATAAAAGTCACTGTGAATGTCCATTTCGCGTTCTCGATTCTCATTTTCAAGAGGATATAGAATCCGAGGTGGTTTAAAATAGAAATCCGTGATCCACAATAGAAAAAGGAGAGTGTGTGGAATCCAATGAGACCTTGTACCTAAGTTACGGTCAGAGCGAAAAAAGATACACCCTGCACTGCCTCTCTAGTTCTTCACTCTAACGTCCCTCATCCACGAATCTTTCATCCTCGCTCAAATTAATGGGGTAATCGTCGCTTTCTCGGTCCGAATCTCTCTCGCTCCATTGTAAACAACGGGGAATTGTGAGGAATTCTTCCTCCTGTGACGTCACGTTACTTCCGGTATAGGCAAGGCTTTTTTTTTATCAGCGACCAAAAGTTGCGAACTTTATCGTCGTTGGTCTATACTAAATCCTTTCAGCAAAAATATGGCAATATCGCGAAATGATCAAGTACGACACATAGAATGGATCTGCTATCCCCGTTTAAATAAAAAAAATTCATTTCAGTAGGCTTTTTATGTCAGCGAACAACAGACAACGGCAAAGACCTGAAGCGAAGAAGGGAGGGCAGTCAGAGAGAGGAGGGGCCGGGGAAGAGAAGCACTATGTGTGGGGTTCCCTCTCCTCTCTAAGTCTAAGTCCTCAGCGATTTCCTCCTTGTTTCCAGGCTGCTTTGTTGGCTTTTTTAAACTCATATTGAGTAAGAAAAATAGACAGAACTTGTTGAATGTTGAGAAAAGAAGCACATGCTGAAGCACGGAGAAGTGGCGATTGAGTAATGGACTGTGTAAACAGGATGTGATGTAGGAGGCTCCGCCTCTCCAAAATGGCAGTACCTTGTGTATACTACACTACACAGGAAGTGACATCTCTGAAATGGCCGCCCTCTAAGGCTTCCAGCGGCACACTAAAGAAATTAATGAAATGTTTGTACATGGTTTGCACACAGAGGCACATTAGGCTCGATCCAAAGGTTTGTAAATAGAAAAGTTCACACAAAAAATGGTTCGTAAATCGAGGTTCCACTGTATTTCAGCCTCAATTTTGCACTGTTAACTTCTTAATCACGTAATTGATTCATCACTTATTACTCATCCTTGTTTTGTCAACATATTTTTGTTTAGTTTTTTTACTTCTTGATAATATGAATGTGTCCAGGTCGGCACAGTAGACATGGCAGCATCTGAAGCTCTCTACCCTGCGGTGGGAATGCACTCTCTGGGGGAGGAAGTGCTACTGGACCTTAATGCTGAATGGGCAATGGAGGAAGAGGATGGACTGATGATAGTAGACAGCCATGAAGACGACTGGGGCCGCCTCCATGACATTAGAGTGTCTGACACCGTAAGAAGTTATTACTAGGAAGTTCCAGAATTGTATACAAGGCACTATTTTAATTAGGTTAACAGGGGCGGGGGGCAACGAACGCGCATACGCACACTCCTCCACAGTTACATTTGTTGTTTGTGTGAAATTGGGTATACAGGTATGTTATGTTATTTATTTGTTAATAATAAAAAGACTCAAAATTAGTCTTCAAAATCTATATAAAGACATGTCATTTAATTAATGTGATCGATTCTCCGCACATGATACAGAAAGGGAGCAATGACGTGCTGTCGTTTAAATAAAAAATAGAAAATCAATAGGTATGGTATCTTTAAATCGACTGTTGGGATCTGGTGCTGTACAAAACTGGAATTAGAATTGAATTAATTTCACCTTTATTGGGATTTTTAGGGCCATTCCCCAAATATGTTAGGAAAGACTACACTGTAAGGTTATGAATCACAGCTCACTTATACAGAAGTAACTGTTCACAAGCACTTAATGATCAATCATAGAACAAAATGTGTTCCAAAGAGATCGTCGACCTCTCCTCACTTTTACGATCACCACCCATTTTGGAGACGGCCAGACTGCAGTTTTTGGGTCTGACTCAGACGCTGACGTTCCCTGACTGAATAACCCTCGGGCACCATCAAATAACCTGCGTGTCCCCCGCGCCAATTATTCATCCGTCACTTCTACAATTAGTCCCTATAATTTGTGTGGAGCTTTACACCCCGGGCAAGATTAATTACATTGCTCAATGTTTTGGAGGACTGTTAGGAGTAAAAAAAAAAAAAAGGAAACACCCTCTCTGTGTTAGTCTTAATCGTTTCTGTCGGCTAACAGGCTGAGCTACTGCTATATTATTATTATTATTATAATATAACATTTATATCACTATTGTGTTGCCTGTGCTATTATTGTTTTGATTGAAGGGGTCGCTATTAAGATTTTTTTTTCTACATTTTTAACACTTTTTTGTGGTCTACATAACATGTAATTGTGGTTATATGGTCTAAATTATGCATAGATTATGTTTTACAGACCATCTTCAAGCCACTTAATGACCGTCTCTTCAGGATGTGCCGTTTTGTGGGCGGTTTTATTTACGTGCCTCCAGTTCGACTCTGTCTTCTCCTTGTCAGCCATGTTGTAGTTTTTAGCGCTTCCACATCGAAATTACTGACAAATATAAGTTAGAACTATATGTTACTTTGTATTCAAAATGGCAGCAGCAGAGGATACATGTGCATGTACGAGCCAGTCTGGCCCACAACAAGAGGATAGAGCAAAAGAAGATTATTTTTGTTTACAACGTCGGACTACCAAAAGAGCTACTAAAATAGCTCTTTGGGTAAATTTCTGCCATACATTGAGATACTTGCTGACGTCACAATTTGGAAAAACGTCAAAAGTTGGGCAAATTCCAAACGGCTTGTTTGGAGGAAATATGAAGGCAGGCAAGATTGTTTTATAAATATATCTGCTCTGCCTCCATGGTTTGATTTAAAATTTTCAGGACTTATGCAGATCCCAAATGTACAAAAATCGGTACCATCAGGTAAAAAAATTAGATTTTTCCTTTCATACGCCCCATGGTCGCCCTGTCATTGAATACCATCTTTAACCCGTAAGTCGACTTGACATTTCTCACACCGCTCAATTGCTGCTCTACAAAGCAACTTAAAAGTTAATCACCACAGAATTTGACACGCACCTTTTGAAGGGGTCATATTAGACTGCAAGCTTTGGTTAAAATTTTGCATACATTTTGCTATCGAATTTTTTGAGAGCGATATTTTGAGATGCAAATAAACCCCACCTCGCCTCTTCCCTTCCAGCTCACTGAGAGTGCTTTAGTGCCCCGTCAGCCATTTTTTGTCGTTTACAAGGTGCACTTCTAGCTAGGTACCATAAAATGTGTTAAAATTATAAACTACTTTTTTTTTTATTATAAATGGCAACAGTGGAGGATTTTAGCATCCAACCGTAATACATGATTGAGCCAGAGTCTGACAAAAAACAAAAGGAAAGCGAAAAAGAAGAAGCGTCTCAAGTGAAGCTTGAAATTAAAGCATCTCAGAGGTTTATTAGCCTTTCAGTACCATACAGATATGTTATTATAATACACTATGTATCCTTATTTGAAATAACCCTCTAATATCATTACAATTTGTCAACATACTGTTATTGGACGACGTACTACTTCATTGTCTCCACTGTTGCCATAAATAGTACCGTATTTTTCAGGGTATAAGTCACTCCGGAGTATAATTCGCACCGGCCGAAAATGCATAATAAAGAAGGAAAAAAACATATATAAGTCGCATTTTTGGGGGAAATTTATTTGATAAAACCCAACGCCAAGAATAGACATTTGACAGGCAATTTAAAATAAATAAAGAATAGTGAACAACAGGCTGAATAAGTGTACGTTATATGACGCATAAATAACCAACTGAGAACGTGCCTGGTATGTTAACGTAACATATTATGGTAAGAGTCATTCAATTAACTATAACATATAGAACATGCTATACGTTTACCAAACAATCTGTCACTTCTAATCGCTAAATCCGATGAAATCTTATACGTCTAGTCTCTTACGTGAATGAGCTAAATAATATTATTTGATATTTTACGGTAATGTGTTAATAATTTCACACATAAGTCGCTCCTTAGTATAAGTCGCACCCCCGGCCAAACTATGAAAAAAACTGCGACTTATAGTTCGAAAAATACGGTAGGCACTGGCCCCGCCATTAAAATGTTCATTTGGGGAAATTCCTTCTGTATATTGTTGGTGGAGGTTGGTAAAGCAGTTATAGTACAGTTTGTAACTCTGTAGACATATTTTCGTTGGAACTACAAACAGTGCTATGCTCACATAGTGCATCTCAATTATTTTCTGTTACACCCCCGCAGAAAGAAAAAAACATTTCACGCCTCCCACCCCAAGCTCCGCCGCGACTACAAATAGCATCATTTGTCTATAAAATAGTTATAAGTATACTGACCTCTGCATAACATTGTATCCTTAATAACATTAAAGAAAACAAAAAATAAATGTATATAACTTGCAACAAAGAATAACTAACACTGTTGTTTAGGCTGTAACAGAACAGATTTAAAGTGCATCTATTTGCCTGAAATAAAAAATTTAAAAAATTCTTATTTAAACTATAAAAACAGTTTTGACTGACTTGAGCATTTGATACTGAAAAATGCAATTTCAGGAACTCAATAAATAATAAATTCAAATTGATCAGCAACATTAACCTAGGAGCACAATATACAAAACACAAAACAAAAATTCATCAATCTTTTTTGCTTATTTTCTCTCTTTATCAAAATAAGAAAGTTAGGATTAACGGCTGCAATGAGCATGTTTTGTAGTGCTCAGCTTTTTGAAGTGGGGTTTGAAGCATAACCCTGATAAAGCATGAGCCCCCCATGGCATCGCACCGCCTCGCCCAGGATGGCGCCTGCCAAATATTAACTATCTATGGAGATACCCGCTGACGTAACAAAGTAACCTATGTCTAACCTGACTCTCGCCAGATCTTTGTAGTTCGCTGAGCTCCACAGAAGGATCTGGGACTTCTTAATAGGAGATGTATTTCAGAAGGCGGGGCCTTGTAAAAAAATCATTGTATGTGATAGGATAAACCACTTGTCCGTTATCTTGAATGACGTGCTACTTCAACCACTCACATCGAAATCAACCCGTGACGCTGATGAGAGAGACGCTGGGAAATCCAAAACAGAACAGCCGACATATTGGATAATGACAGAGCGAAAAGTTAATAAATGCCTTCAAAACAGTTTTCTGTTCATCTTTTAAAGAATTAATATTCAATAGATTCGACAAAACAGTTGCAATAGCAGAATCAATGTCAGCACACGACTCCTCGCTGCGTGTCGCCATTGTTGTTTGAATCAAACAGTCGCTTCAGCGCTACGTCACATTGATGAAATCCCACCTGGCGATCCTGATTGGTTCATTATTTTTTGCTATCTTGAAGGAGTTTGCTTTGCCCTCGAGCCCAGATCCTTGTGTGGAGCTCAGCGAACTACAAGGATCTGGCGAGAGTCAGGTTAGCCTAGGTCACAAATAATGGCAAATCTCAAAAGGCTCATTTAGGACAGGACGAAATTGTTTTATAAATCTTATAAACAAGGTTCGTCTAAAAAAGCCTGTAAGGTAAAATTGTTTGTACCTGACAATTTTCGGCTACCTTGCCTCTGCAGCCTTCTTCTGGTGGGATGGCACAACGCATATACAGTAACTCATCACAGACGACGGCTGAACAAGGCTGCAGGGGCAAGGTAGCCGAAACTTGTCAGGTACAAACAATTGTATCTTTCAGGCTTTTATTGACGAACCTTGTTAATAAAGTTATCAGTAGGCCAAATTTACCTCTTATATATCAGCAATGCCTCCGTTGTTGGGATTGAAACTTTCGGCTGGGGACCCAAATACATAAAAGGAGTGACCACTTTAAGGGACTGACGAGCACATTTGAGCAAGATTGGTTAAAAAACATGGCCGCTATGAAGCAAAACGTTTAAGCAGGGGCATGCAACTAATTGTTCATAAGTCATTAGCCATTTGTCTAATGATTATAAAAGTTAGTCTTCTAGAGCAGTGGTTCTCAAATGGGGGTACGCGTACCCCTGGGGGTACTTGAAGGTATGCCAAGGGGTACGTGAGATTTTTTTTAAATGTCTGTCAAAAAGATTTGTGAAAAGAAATGCAACAATGCAATATTCAGTGTTGACAGCTAGATTTTTTGTGGACATGTTCCATAAATATTGATGTTAAAGATTTATTTTTTTGTGAAGAAATGTTTAGAATTAAGTTAATGAATCCAGTAAGGCTGAAACGACGCGTCGACATAGTCGACGTCATCGGTTACGTAAATACGTCGACGCCGTTTTTGTGCGTCGACGCGTCGCATATTTACGTCACACTACCGTCATGGCGGAGCGCAAAGCAGACTGTGCGAGCGAGGGGAAAAACGCACGCCAAAAGTCGTCAAAAGTGTGGGAGTATTTCAATACACAGCCTAATAATGTTGTTGTATGCACACTGTGTCGAGCGGAAATGGCCTATCATAGCAGCACAACGGCTATGAACGAACATTTGAAAAGAAAACCATCAACTAGTCAATCGTCGACGCGTCGTTTCAGCCTTAATACTTTTACTTTTGAAATGCCTATACTATTGCAGAATATTAAGATTTGCACTGGATGTTTACTTTTATATTTGTACATTAAAAAGCAAATAATCTACTTTTAATTTTGTTAAATGTTAAAAGTTTTAAATGTTTACATTGTTACAGAATATTTTGTCATGTTGTTGTCAATGTTGACTGAGTGGCCATACTTTTTTTTTTGTAAATAAAAGCCATGCCTTTTGAAAAAACTGGCCTACTTTTATTTTTTCATCTTCATTTTAAATAAAATAAAATAAAAAATAATCGGTAAAAGGAAAAATAATCTATAGATGAATCGAAAAAATAATCTATAGATTAACCGATTAATCGAAAAAAATAATCTATAGATTAATCGATAGAAAAATAATCGTTAGCTGCAGCCTTAAAAAGTATTGCTTATTTTGCTTTAAAATGTGCAAAAATAAAGATAAACATCCAATACAAAAAAGTGCAAAACGAAATATTCTGTAACAACAGTGTAAACATTTCAACAAAAGTGAAAGTATTGCTTATTTGCTAAAATGTGCAAAAATAAAGATAAACATCCAATACAAAAAAGTGCCAATCTAAATATTCTGGATTACTGTAAACATTAAGTATTGCTTTTAAAATGTGCAAAATAAACATCCAGTCCAACACAGTACACAATAACCAATTCTACTCATTCCAGTGAGTGACTAACAGTTGTAATGAAGAAGGGTTAGCATGTCTACTTGCTTTGCTTCTTTTCTTGTTTACAATATTCCCAGCAGCTGAAAATAGGTGCTCAGAAGGGGTCGATGTGGCTGGAACTGAGAGGTAATTAGCCTTCACCTCAAACCAGGACTGCGAGCGAGCTGAGCTGCAGTTTAAGTTTCTAGTAGGTCAACGGGCTCATAGTGATGTTACTAGTAGTTGACTGGGAGGTGTTTATTATCATTTGGGGAGAGTCCGCTGCCTGATGCTCACCTGCTAAACACCTATCTGCTCGACGCTGAAGCGCTGACTACATGCGCTATGAATACGCACTGCTGATTGGCTGATAATGCTTTGTGTGTACCAATCAGATGGTTGTGTGGGTGGGACAATGGTGCGTGTGTACCAATCAGATGGTTGTATGGGTGGGACAATGCTGCGTGCTGAGACAGGCAGAGGAGCAAAGCAACTTGTTAAGACTTTAGCAGCTAAAGTTAGCTTTAGCTTAGAAACTCGTTCGGTACACCTCCGTACCGAACCGAAAGCCCCGTACCGAAACGGTTCAATACAAAACACATACCGTTACACCCCTAGCAGATACAAATGACACATTCATGTTTTTGTGTAATGATGACAACGTATGCTAACGCGGACGATTGACTAGTTGATGGTTGATGGTTTTCTTTTCAAATGTTCGTTCATAGCCGTTGTGCTGCTATGATAGGCCATTTCCGCTCGACACAGTGTGCATACAACAACATTATTAGGCTGTGTATTGAAATACTCCCACACTTTTGACGACTTTTGGCGTGCGTTTTTCCCCTCGCTCGCACAGTCTGCTTTGCGCTCCGCCATGACGGTAGGTGACGTAAATATGTGACGCGTCGACGCACAAAAACGGCGTCGACGTATTTACGTAACCGATGACGTCGACTACGTCGACGCGTCATTTCAGCCTTAATACTTTTACTTTTGAAATGCTTATACTATTGCAGAATATTAAGATTTGCACTGGATGTTGACTTTTATATTTGCACATTAAAAAGCAAATAAGCTACTTTTAATTTTGTTAAATGTTAAAAGTTTTATATGTTTACATTGTTACAGAATATTTAGTCATGTTGTTGTCAATGTTGACTGAGTGGCCATACTTTTTTTTTGTAAATAAAAGCCATGCCTCTGGCCTACTTTTATTTTTTCATCTTCATTTTAAATAAAATAAAATAAAAAATAATCGGTAAAAGGAAAAATTATCTATAGATGAATCGAAAAAATAATCTATAGATTAACCGATTAATCGAAAAAATAATCTATAGATTAATCGATAGAAAAATAATCGTTAGCTGCAGCCTTAGAATCCAGATGGATCTATATTACAATCCCCAAAGAGGGCACTTTAAGTTGATGATTACTTCTACCGGTATGTGTAGAAATCTTTATTTATAATTGAATCACTTGTTTATTTTTCAACAAGTTTTTAGTTTTTTTTTTTGTTTTTTTTTCCAAATAGTTCAAGAAAGACCACAACAAATGAGCAATATTTTGCACTGTTATACAATTTAATAAATCAGAAACTGATGACATAGTGCTGTATTTTAATTCTTTATCTCTTTTTTTCAACCAAAAAGGCTTTGCTCTGATTAGGGGGTACTTGAATTAAAACAATTTTCACGGGGGGTACATCACTGAACAAAGGTTGAGAACCACTGTTCTAGAGCATTTTGACAACAATCCATAAGGGGCACGCCAAACTTAATTCGTACTTAATTTCTGCCTGTACATATTTGAAGTGCCAACTCGTGAATATGTTATTCCCTCAGCTGCTGGAGTACGTGGGGAAAGGAAAGTGCATTGTGGACGTGGGCTTGGCTCAGGCCCTTCGCCCGCTCAACACACGCTTCCACTACTACGAGCTGGAGATCACAGACGCCGGCGAAAAGTGTTACATCGCCCTGGGCCTGGCGGTCAAGGTAAAGTGTCTCGTTGTTGTCTTGGCAGTCACGTGTTTGACAGTCAGGGTCAGTTTTTCTTAGATTGACAGCTTTGATGTGGCGTGACATGCGATGCTGACAGCAGATGGAGAATGAGCAAAAATGACAGGAATAAGGGTGTTAGTTTATTCAGGCCTGTTCCATGAAATAAGCATATTGAAAATTGAAAAATGTGTTGGGGGGCCACTTTGATACAGTTTGTGCATTAAAGATGCTAAAACTAATCCAAGGTTATGTCAATAATATATTCTAAACCAGTGTTTTCCAAACGAGGAGCCCTATGAGGTGTCTCGGGGGCCGTGAAAACCGGTGAAACTTACTGTAATGTCTTTGTTCATGGCTGAACGATACACAAACCTCCAACTAGCTGTGAACAGGGCTCAAATTGCGTAATGTCCGGGCTCAGAACGGCTACTTTTTCCCATCGCTTTGAACCCTTTTTTAGGGTTCACAAGCTTCACAGGCCGTTAATAAATTGCCAATGAAATTGCCGAACTGGTCACAATGCACCAATGGAATTGTTCACATTAAATCAATCGCACTCATTCAATCATTCAGTCAGCCATTTAGCGAGTTATGGACTCAGCCACGTCAAGGAGAAGAAACAAAAAAATGCACACGATGTAGCCCAAAAGCGGAAGATGATTGATTGATTTTTCGATGGGCTATTTTATGCCGTGTTACAAGCACTGTCTTTTGTTAAATTTGTGAATGAACACAAAACACTTGTGTAAATGTTTCAATGTGTACACCTGCAGCTTATAGACTTATGTGCCCAAATATGTACAATGTAAAATTAGTCCCAAAATTAGGTGCGTTTGTAGTCCAGAAATTACAGTAATCAACGGTCTGACCAGAAAATATGAGGAAGTATACATTGCCCTTGGTTTTAGCGTCAATGCGATTGGTAATGAGAATATGGATTATCCTCATGTAGAATAAGATCTTTATTTGGAGCACATGCTAGTAAACAACTATCTTAATTAGGGCTGTCAAGTGATTATTTTTTTTTAAATCAAAATGATCACACTCTTGGGACTGTGATTAATCATGATTTATCATAGGTTATTATTTGCTTGCGTAAATAAAATTTCCTTAAGAAAATACCCCAACATTTGAATACAAATGTAATTAGGTAGTCAGAATGTCATACAGGAACGTTTTTTTTTAATGTTTTACTGAACTGGAAGTCATTGATTTGCTCAAAATTTGGTGACAGTAAGAATTAGGTGAACATTTTCAAAGTATCTGCAATAATTTAGCCAACTAGGTACAGATGTACAGTATATTAATAGATAATGTAATAAAGACACCCATGAACAACTTTACACTGTGCGCCATTTACATCTGCATTTTCTCTCCCTTTGTTTGAACAAAATTAATGTAAGCCATTTTTCATTTTGCGGCCGCAGTTGGACCAGATGTGACGTGTCCCGTTGTTATTGTGAAGTGTGTCTCTCTGAATGAAGGTGCCTTGACGAGAAGCCAGTGTGTTGACAAGAGAGGTGACGGTTGTCAATAAAGAACGTGCCTCTGGATTCCCTTGTTATGGTTTGTCTTTTCTGATGGGCTTTATCTAATGACAAATCTTTGGTTACACAAACACGCTTATTTACCTTTTCGGATGACAGCGCTGATCTCTTTTTTTTTATACACACTGCCTCTTGTTTGTAGACGTACATTTAGAAAAAGAAGGCATTGTTTAATTTCTCTGTAGTAAACACAGATAAACTCAGCCAGCATAATTTAACCAGGGGGCGTCAAACTCATTTAAGTTTGGGTACCACATGGAGAAAAATCTACTCCCAAGTGGGCCAAACTGGTCAAATCATGGCATGATAACCTAAAAATAAAGACAATTTCGGATTGTTTCCTTTGTTTAAAAATAAAACAAGCACCTTCTGAAAATGTACAAATCATAATGTTGTTTTTTTACACTTACTTGTTGCGGTTAATAGTATTCTATTTTCATTTCATTTGTCGTTATTTAGACGTTCTGAATAAATGATGGGATAATGTTCATCGGTCAAACAGGTGGAATTGAGTCTGGCAGATTTTTAAAATTCTTTAATTGGTGTTAATTTTTAATCTATCAAGATAAAAGATTCATATCAAAATTAAATTACCGGATGTTATTTATGTAGTTTCCAAATTTTCCTCAACTGTTATACTAACACGTGGTTTATTCTAGAGATTTCCGATAATGGCCTTTTTGCCGATATTCCGATATTGTCCAACTCTTAATTACCGATTCCGATATCAACTGATACCGATATATACAGTCGTGGAATCAACACATTATTACGCCTAATTTTGTTGTGATGCCCCGCTGGATGCATTAAACAATGTAACAAGGTTTTGCAAAATAAATCAACTCAAGTTATGGAAAAAATGCCAACATGGCACTGCCATATTTATTATTGAAGTCACAAAGTGCATTATTTTTTTTAACATGCCTCAAAACAGCAGCTTGGAATTTGGGACATGCTCTCCCTGAGAGAGCATGAGGAGGTTGAGGTGGGCGGGGTTGGGGGGGGGGGGGCGGGGTTGAGTTGGGGGGGGGGGGGTTGCGGGGGGTGTATATTGTAGCGTCCCGGAAGAGTTAGTGCTGCAAGGGGTTCTGGGTATTTGTTCTGTTGTGTTTATGTTGTGTTACGGTGCAGATGTTCTCCCGAAATGTGTTTGTCATTCTTGTTTGGTGTGGGTTCACAGTGTGGCGCATATTTGTAACAGTGTTAAAGTTGTTTATACGGCTACCCTCAGTGTGACCTGTATGGCTGTTGACCAAGTATGCGTGGCATTCACTTGTGTGTGTGAAAAGCCGTTGATATTATGTGATTGGGCCGGCACGCAAAGGCAGTGCCTTTAAGGTTTATTGGCGCTCTGTACTTCTCCCTACGTCCGTGTTCCACTCCATACAGCAGCGTTTTAAAAAGTCATAAATTTTACTTTTTGAAACCGATACCGATCATTTCTGATATTACATTTTAAAGCATTTATCGGCCGATAATATCGGCAGTCCGATATTATCGGACATCTCTAGTTAATTCTGTACACATCGTCTACACAGATACAAAGAATTGCTATAGCGACATCCAGTGGACTTATTTAGAACAGCAGTTTCTTTCATTCAAGGATTTCAGCTCATTTTTATACTTAGCAAATTCATCCCGCAGGCCAGGTAAACGGTGTTTGCGGGCCTGATCCGGCCCGTGGGCCGTATGTTTGACACCCCTGGTTTAACCTCTATTTGCTGTCCATGCAGCATTCACGCTAGCGACGCCGTACTCAAGTTCTTCGTTCGCTTTAATATGATACTTTAAACTTGATGTGCACCGATTATAAGAAACTTTGTTGCTGCAATATAAACTAATTACCTCAGTTTTATCTAAAGTTCGGTCAAAGTTTGTTTAGAAGGGTACAGAGCACACTGCTCTGTCATCTTACTGGCGTGTGACGTTCTCACGGCCTGTGTAATGTGCACTGCCTTTCGGCGGTCAAAACAAACCCTGATTAATCTTCATTTATTTAAGGTAACGCAATATATATTTATTAATCACATGCGTTAACCTTGACAGCTCTAATAGTAATATAACAATATTAATATAATTGATATAAATACAAAAAAATTATTCCCGAGCGCGGCCAACGCTGCTGCTCACTGCTCCCCTCGCCTCCCAGGGGGTGAACAAGGGGATGGGTCAAATGCAGAGAATAATTTCACCACACCTAGTGTGTGTGTGATTAACGTTGGGACTTTAACTGTTAATTATTGTTAATGTAATTAATATTTTTCTGCCATGGAAAGTATATTTGTGTGTGTTGCTTATTTATTTGGAATAAAACTTGGTTAAAAGATTTCAGTGAGTGTATAAGTACATTTAGCACTCATTCGTGATCATTTTGGTCACAACTGCGATATGAAATTTTAATATCGTTACATCCCTAGATTATTCACATGAGTTAAGTTATTTTTGACAGCCATACTAAAAAAATATTTAATAAATAATGAGTAAATTTTACTTGTAAAAATATGCTCAAGGCCAATTAAAAATGAGCTGCTGGGAGAAACAATTGCCCTTGGGCCGCACTTTGGAATCCCCTGTGTTAGGGGAAACACTGAGCGATGGATGGTACGCACTGCGTTCACGTCCCTTCAAAGTGTACCATTGCTCTGATGATGGATGAGGGAGGAAAAAGCGAACAACCGAACAAATGATGTCTCCTTATTCCTTCACATCTGTCTTTCCGTCCGACGCAGGTTGTTCCACTTAGATGCTAATCTGCCACATTAGCAAAGAAAGCGAAGTCAAGATGAGGAAACTGGCTGTAGGTGTTGTTTGATTGCAAATGATTCACGTTGTGGAAACGAGCCGCGTCTGAAAGAAGAGCCGCCGAATGTTTACATATTATAGGAGCATTGTGTCATTGAAATAACAGAAGAAGCCGGGCCTGAGATTTGGAGATGTTCTGCTATGCGCTCATTGTTTTCTCTTTGCGGCGGCTAACTGACGCACACTCCCTTTAATGCCAGCTGTGTGCAACTGCACTCGCCGCCTGGGAGGCTGCGGATCTTTTTGTCGCGCCCTCTCTAATCTCCTACTGGCGTTGATGTGCGTGGCCGTGTTGCGCCCTCAGGTCAGATGGCATCGGAGAATAGAGCTGTCATTTTTCTGGAATGATATTTTCACTGTGGGTCTGTGTTTTTTATGAAGCTTTTTTTTTCTAATCTGCCAAGCAGTCAAGTTCTTTGCTTTAAAATCAAAACAAAGTCAGGCAGACAATCAATCAATCAATCAATGTTTATTTATATAGCCCTAAATCACAAGTGTCTCAAAGGGCTGAAGACACATGTTTCACAGTTATTTGCTCAATCATTCCACCACTTGGCTCCTGACTAGGAATGATGTTAGGTAATGTCCACATGACCTTGAATATTTTAAAAAGGCATATTTTTCTCTGCCTTTTGGCCTTCCATCCAGATGCAAACGAAGGTTTTTGTTGAAGCTTTAGTAAAACTGAGGCCCCAAAATATTGAAATTCCTTGATTTGGTGCATTTGCAAACAGCTAAGATTATGCACAAAGCAAACTATAACCTGCTACCCAATAATGTACAACAATTATTCCCAACAAAAGAAGAGCTATATAACCTTAGAGAAAAATTTTAACATTTGTAAGCACGTACAACACTTAAGACCTTTAGCACACCAGTATGTGGAATACAATTATGGAATGGATTAATAAACTATGTACTAATGTGGTCCAGTTTAAGAGTCTTTTCAAGCTACAAGTGTTTGCAAAGTACAGAGAAGATTAATTTTGAATAACATCTTGAACTTTGTTGAAAATGAGATATTATTCATCTCATTAAGTGAATCATAACTGACGTAATTATTTATGAGAACGGTTGTATTTAGAATTTATTAGTGTAAATTGTGTTCCAAGATGAGAACAGGATGTAAACAATTGTGTTTGTAATTGCTATGAATTGGAAAAAGTATTAAATAAGCCTCGCTTCCTCCTACCCCTTTATGAACATGTAAAGAGAAATGAAAATATGTGAAGTATTTGATGTATTATATTGTATCTGTATATATGTTTAAATTAGTTCTGTTTTTTTAAATCAAATTAATCACACTTTTAAATTTGGGTTAATCACAGGTTATTTCTCGCTTGCATAATTTGAATTAACGTAACAATATTTGTACACTAATGCAATTTTATAGCCAGAATGTCATACCGAAACATTTTATAAATGTTTTACTTGAATGCACTACATTTTTGTTCAAAAACTTGCACCAAGTTTTATATGAAGTCCAATCAGGGTGAATTTTAAAGTGAAATTTGTCAGCGAGCACACCAGTCAGAGTCTCCTCACTCACTTTGCTCTGACGTATGCAACGAACTGATCACTGACCGTATGCCTGTCAGGTAACATCCACGGTTAAGTTAAAGGAGCACAAAGAAAATGTGTGATTAATCTGCGTATATACATGATAAATGCGATAAATCTTTCGGATAAATCACGAGTTAACTCATTATTTTTGACAGCCCTAGTATTTATATTAGTGCTGTCAAATTATTTTCTTCAAATCTGATTACCGTATGTTTCAGAGTATAAGTCGCACCGGCCGAAAATGCATAATAAAGAAGGAAAAAAACATATAAGTCGCACTGGAGTATAAGTCGCATTTTTTGGGGAAATGTATTTGATAAAACCCAACACCAAGAATAGACATTTGAAAGGCAATTTAAAATAAATAAAGAATAGTGAACAACAGGCTGAATAAGTGTACGTTATATGACGCATAAATAACCAACTGAGAACGTGCCTGGTATGTTAACGTAACATGTTATGGTAAGAGTCATTCAAATAACTAGAACATGCTATACGCTTACCAAACAATCCGTCACTCCTAATCGCTAAATCCCATGAAATCTTATACGTCTTGTGTCTTGCGTGAATGAGCTAAATAATATTATTTGATATTTTACGGTAATGTGTTAATAATTTCACACATAAGTCGCTCCTGAGTATAAGTCGCTCCCCCGGCCAAACTATGAAAAAAACTGTGACTTATAGTCCAAAAAATACGGTAATCACACTTTTGAATTTGGATTAAAGAGTACATTTTTTGCCTACATAATTTAAAATAAAATAAAGTATAAAAAAATATTTTGACACAAATGCAATTTTGTTGTCAGAATGTCATCCAAGAAAATGTATAATAATAATGATGATAACAACCCATGCGGGCTTTCAGGTAACATCCCTATATACGGTAAATATAGTTTGTGATTAATATACAACTATACATGATTAAAAGTACAAATCAGGATGATTTAGAACTCGTTATTTTAGACATCCCTATTTAAAACATAAATTTAACAAGAGAAAACTTCCCCGCCCCTCACTCACCCAAAATAGGAAAAACATTTGGCTGTGGTTGCCTTTTTAGTCTTCTGAGCAGACAACATGCACATGACAGTCAGACCTTGTTAAAAAAAAAAAAATCTATATATACAGGTATATATGATTTGTTTATTGACCTATATGATTATTTGTGAGTGCCTAGAGAAAAGGTGGCTGAAGAGAACAATACATTTGATTGTTACAATCATTTAAAAGCACTGAATGTACTGCTTGTGCCCCACAGGATTATCCTAAAAACAGCCATCCAGGTTGGAGCAGAGGGTCCATCGCTTATCACGCTGGTACGTTTTGCTCTTCTACGTCTCCTTAGCAACATTTGACAACACAATGTCTTCATTGTCCATGTGACCTCTGCGTAACTAAATGTAGTTTAAGTAAAAATTACTTGCAATGTTTGTTCAATACCGTAAATGCTCTCAATTACAACCAGCATGTTTGTTTACCCAATTGGAAGCAAGCAATAAAAGCTCTTAATTTTTTATAAACTTCAATAATGATTTGGAGTGCATGAGAGAGTGGAAAGGATACGGTATCCATTTAACCACGTGGTCATTTTTAACAAAGTGTATTACACAACACAGCAGCAATACAACCAATGTTGTACAAGCAGTGAGGAACAGACTGCTCAGTCAGCATTAAATCGCACTAAGGACCAAAGCTGCTGAGATAACCAATCCATCAGTCCTGTGTGCCTACGTCTAACCAACCGCGGAAGGCACCACGCAATACACGGGTCTTGCGGAGGAAACGCTGTCATTGCTACGATCCGTGAGTGTAAACTTACGTTTGAATCTTTTGGCAGTAAGGCATACTCTAACTTGTGACAGCATCGATATGGAGGGGATAGTGGCGGAATATATGGGGAAGACATGCAAACGGATAGGACTAGAGGAGAAAGGGGAAAAGGGACGAGGAAGGAATGGTGGAAAATTGAGTGCTAGTAAAAGAGCATATAAAGAAGACGAAGGAAGGGAAAACTTGATGGAGAAGCACAAGATTATAATGGCATTTCAATCAAACAGACATGAATGAGGTTAGCTTTATGACAACAGTTGAGGGTTTAAAGAAAGACATTGGAGAAGTGGAAACGGCAAAAGTGCTAAGGGACGGAAAGTCTATTGATAAAATGCAAAAATAGCAAATGAACAAAGCAATGACATAGCAAAAGTTGTGTAATAAGATAGTAAGAGAAAAAATAGAAGGGGGACAATAGTGATAGGAATATCAAGAGGAGATAACCTAGAAGATTCCCAAGATTAATTGAGATTTGTTATATATTGTATAAAAATATAATATAAAATAATATATACTATGTAAATATTACATATATATTATATTGCTACTATGGTTAATTTTTAGTCTACTTTATACCTTTTGTTTTCGCCCTCTTTCTGTGCCCTTGTGTGCATTATCCTTTCCATCCTTTGTAACTGAGCTACTGTGTTGAACAATTTCCCTTATGGATCAATAACATTTGTCTAAATCCAAGTCTAAAATTAGAGTACATTTTAAGATTTTTAGTTGGAAAAACTAAAATCATGAATTTTACAAAAAGAAAGTTTCAAAACAAGCTCCAAAATAAACTTTATGGTGTCAATACAGAAATGGTACAAGTGTTTAAGTATTTAGGAATATGGTTTTATAAACATATTAACTAGTCAATCCATATCAGTAAATGTGTGGAGAAAAGTAAAAAGGTGTTAAATATATTGAGGGCTTTTAGGGGTAAAGATTTGGGAGGGGGCTAAAAGACTGGCACTAAAAGTAATATATAATTTTAATTGGATCTGTAATGATTATGGCTGCATCATTCATCAGTCTGCTTCAAAAACATGACTTGAGAAAATGGATAAGATCCAATCCCGGGTAATAAGGTTATGTTGTGGGGCTACCAAATAAACCCAAGTGGCAGCGCTACAGGCAGAAATGAATGACAAATATTTAAAAATGAGAAGAACGGTGTTTATTGGGCAAACTTAGGCAAGGACATCCACCAAAATTGGCAAGAATAGAAAAAGATTAAGAGTTTTGAAAGGATAATGTGAGATATAAGTTTTAAAAAAGTTCAAATTGATATTATAGTTAGCCCTACAGTTCCAATTTCTGGCATACCACAGTGGATGTATGACATCCCAGACATGGATATGCAATTATTAAAGAATAGAAGTTTAAATCATTATCAGAAAGAAACGTGTATTTAGAATGTCAATATATAAAGATGCATATACAACTATAAATAATAAAGTAGGAGCTTTAGCAGTTGTTCACAAGAAAATAATAATTTGTGAAAAGTTATTGTTTTTACAGTTGAATGAATAGGAATTTACATGGAAGTTTATTGGACAAAAAAACAAGTAAAGTAGTTGTATGCTCGGACTGCAGCAGTGCAATAATCAGCATAGAAAACAGATTCTGAAACAAGACAGGATTTAATATATGAAATAGTTCAGACAATATTTCGAATAAATAAAGCTGGAAGTGTGGTAACATTTCTCTGGGCATCTGCTCATGTCGCAGTTGTGGGTAACAAACTGTCAGACAGGTATGCAACAACTAAAACAGAAATAAACATGGAGAATAATCACAGTGTTAGAGCCATATACTCTCTCTGTCTGTCAAGTTCATGACGTCACTAAGGGATTTTGCTTAAGGCCAAGATATAATACTATTAACTTCAACATGTAAGTGTAAAAAAACAAAAACAACAACATTATGAATTGTATATTTTTAGACAAAGAAAACAATCTGAAGTTGTCTTTATTTTTAAGTGATCGCAACTTGGGATTAGATTTTTCTCCACGTGGCCCCCGATCTAAAATGAGTTAGACACCCCTGCTATAGAGCCAACATGACCTTACAAAGCCAACAGTGAGGTCTTAAGAGGCACATAGCATAGATAAAAACTTGTAAGTATTTTTATTTACTTTTAATCTGTAGAATTTAACAAAAATAAAACATGTGGAAATTACACAAGAATGTAACATTTTAAAAATGTTTAAGAATATTTTTCATCTACCTTGAAAATAATACCGTACAAATGTTTTAGATTTACAAGGTGAAACTAATATGATGTAGGCTCATAACTTGCAACATGAGATATTATTTTTATTATATTATTATTTTGATGTTGATGTTTATTGCTCACAGCTTATGAAAACCTTTAATTGAAAATCTCAGAAAATGTGTTTTTAAAATAAAACAACTAATTCATGATCATCAAAATGATACTAAATAGAGGCTTGACATATGTTGCCTTGCATGTAATGAGTTAATATCACATATTAGTTTCACATTTGAAGTTAATTGCTGACATGAATGGACTTTTACACCATATTCCACCTGTACAATATAATGATGGAGAGAAAATGTGGTTGGAGGAAAACATGCAAATTTTCTCTGACTACAATTGAACATCCACCTACCGAAGGAGCATCTATGTGGCATATTGTTGCAAGCTTTTGACCACAAATTTAAGTCACTGCTCGGTGACATTCGTGGTTCCTGGATGAGTGGTACGCTTCCCTAACTAACGGCAGACTTGAACTGGCGCTATTACTGCCCGCCTCCAAACCATGAGAAGGCATTCATTTCAATTTAACAGGTATTAGCGCTAACATTATCAGCGGTATTAGTACCTGTAGTACTTATGTCAGATGACTGCGTTGGAAAAGGCGACGTTCGTTGCAGTCTTTATGTTCAAATGTTTCAGCATATTGCTGGTATGTCCTCCTCCTTGATGAAATAGCAGCCTTGGAATTATTAAAAGTAGCGCAGTTGCTATCTGTTTTTAGTAAAATGTCGGCAAACTTTGGTGCGCTTTTTCCGCCCATGTTGCTGACGTCACTAAGCACGTTGCGTAATGACATCATCACCACCCGGAAGAACTGTTAAGAGAATCGCTAGATGAACTGGTAAGCGATTTTAAGTAACTGATACACTGGGAACCGGTTCTGAACATTCCTATGCTGTATTAAAGCTGCTATAAGTCTCTAATTGTCCTGTATTTGCTGCAGGGCTGTGTAACATTGATTTGCCTCTTCTCTTGGCCCATTTACGCTTCAAAAAGAGAGTAATGTTCATCTAAATGTGCGTGCGTGCAGAGTGAGATCTGCTGTCTATTCCATCTAGCCATCCATTTTCTACCACTTGTGCCTTTCGGGGTTGCAGTGTCCAGGGTGTACCCCGCCTTCCGCCCAAATGCAGCTGTCTATTCCTCTTAGTTTAAAATAAATATTGACAAATATATTTTGTCAAAATTCTTTTAACAATTTTTATTTCTAATTTTTGGTTAATTAAAGGCCTACTGAAACCCACTACTAGCGACCACGCAGTCTGATAGTTTATATATCAATGATGAAATCTTAACATTGCAACACATGCCAATACGGCCGGGTTAACTTATAAAGTGCAATTTTAAATTTCACGCGAAACTTCCGGTTGAAAACGTCTATGTATGATGACGTATGCGCGTGACGTCGATGGTTGAAACGTAAGAATTCGGACACCATTGTTTCCCAATACAAACAGCTCTGTTTTCATCGCAAAATTCCACAGTATTCTGGACATCTGTGTTGGTGAATCTTTTGCAATTTGTTTAATGAACAATGGAGACTGCAAAGAAGAAAGCTGTAGGTGGGATCGGTGTATTAGCGGCTGGCTGCAGCAACACAACCAGGAGGACTTTGACTTGGATAGCAGACGCGCTATCCGACGCTAGCCGCCGACCGCATCGATGATCGGGTGAAGTCCTTCGTCGCGCCGTCGATCGCTGGAACGCAGGTGAGCACGGGTGTTGATGAGCAGATGAGGGCTGGCGTAGGTGGAGCGCTAATGTTTTTATCAGAGCTCTGACGATAGGGGGCGGCATGGCGTAGTGGGTAGAGCAACCGTGCCAGAAACCTGAGGGTAGCAGGTTCGCTCCCCGCCTCTTACCATCCAAAAAATCGCTTCCGTTGTGTCCTTGGGCGGGACACTTCACCCTTGCCCCCGGTGCTACTCACACCGGTGAATTGAATGATGAATGATAGGTGGTGGTCGGAGGGGCCGTTGGCGCAAATTGCAGCCACGCTTCCGTTAGTCTACCCCAGGGCAGCTGTGGCTATGAAAGTAGCTTACCACCACCAGGTGTGAATGAATGATGGGTTCTACATGTAAAGCGACTTTGGGTACTTAGAAAAGCGCTATATAAATCCCAGGTTGTTTTTTTTTTGACGAGGTCCCGTAGCTAAGTTAGCTTCAATGGCGTCGTTAGCAACAGCATTGCTAGGCTTCGACAGGCGGCACAGCATTAACCGTTTATTTACAGGTCCAGTGTTTGGTTCGGTGTCTCCTGATAATAGTATTGTTGATCTTCTGTCTATCATTCCAGTCAGGGGCTTATTTCTTTTGTTTCTATCTGCATTTAAGCACAATGCTATCACGTTAGCTCCGTAGCTAAAATGCTTCACCGATGTATTGTCGTGGAGATAAAAGTCACTGTGAATGTACATTTCGCGTTCTCGACTCTCATTTTCAAGAGGATATAGTATCCGGGGTGGTTTAAAATACAAATCCGTGATCCACAATAGAAAAAGGAGAAAGTGTGGAATCCAATGAGCCCTTTTACCTAAGTTACGGTCAGAGCGAAAAAAGATACGTCCTGCACTGCACTCTAGTCCTTCACTCTCACGTTCCTCATCCACAAATCTTTCATCCTCGCTCAAATTAATGGGGTAATCGTCGCTTTCTCAGTCCGAATCGCTCTCGCTGCTGTTGTAAACAATGGGGAAATGTGAGGAGCCTTTCAACCTGTGACGTCACGCTACTTCCGGTACAGGCAAGGCTTTTTTTATCAGCGACCAAAAGTTGCGAACTTTATCGTCGATGTTCTCTACTAAATCCTTTCAGCAAAAATATGGCAATATCGCGAAATTATCAAGTATGACACATAGAATGGATCTGCTATCCCCGTTTAAATAAAATAAAATCATTTCAGTAGGCCTTTAAGGCTAGCATCAGTGCAGGTAGAGCCGCTGTAGGTGAGGAACATCAGTCTTAGGGTATACAACTATACATCGACTTTAATATGGGGCCAAATTGGTGTTTAAAAAAGCCCCCCAAAATTTGAATGCATCGTGACACTAAAGTTTCATTCTTGTCATTTTCTGAAACTTGGCAGCCCTGCTAATGAACTTTATTGTAAACAATATGACATGAGGTTCAAACTAACACTAACAGCTGAGTACCGTATTTTTCGGACTATAAGTCGCAGTTTTTTTCATAGTTTGGCCGGGGGTGCAACTTATACTCAGGAGCGACTTATGTGTGAAATTATTAACACATTACCGTAAAATATCAAATAATATTATTTAGCTCATTCACGTAAGAGACTAGACGTATAAGATTTCATCGGATTTAGCGATTAGGAGTGACAGATTGTTTGGTAAACGTATAGCATGTTCTATATGTTATAGTAATTTGAATGACTCTTACCATAATATGTTACGTTAACATACCAGGCACGTTCTCAGTTGGTTATTTATGCGTCATATAACGTACACTTATTCAGCCTGTTGTTCACTATTCTTGATTTATTTTAAATTGCCTTTCAAATGTCTATTCTTAATGTTAGGTTTTATCAAATAAATGTCCCCCAAAAATGCGACTTATACTCCAGTGCGACATATATATATATATATATATATATATATATATATATATATGTTTTTTTCCTTCTTTAATATGCATTTTCGGCCGGTGCGACTTATACTCCGAAAAATACGCTAGCAGCGTTTTAAAGCACATGCAAGAGGTTGCCTACAGCCGCAACTGTTATTGCTTCTAATGAGATTGGTCTCTGCGTGACTTTCACAACAGCAGCAGCCAAAATTTTAAAGCTCAACTACTGCCATTTTGTTGCGTTAACAAAAATGACATCAAGAGGTTGCCTACAGCCACGACCAGTGGTCTCCCTGCTAATCGGGACTCTAGTGGTCTATATTTTTTTTTGGCGAAACTGAAATGTAATCGTCGCGTTTAGAGATGTGACTGTAGTGCACTTAAAGCGAACCCGTGTTCGTTTTGTAGATGACGGCAAATTGTTCCAGGGCAGCGGTGTCGGGGACGCCTTCGGACCACGCTGCTTCGCAGGAGACGTCATGGGCTGCGGGATCATGTTTCCACGTGACTATAGCCACGGCGGCGGAGGTGAGTCTGCTCAAAATCCCGCAGTTGTCAATCAATCAATCAATCAATGTTTATTTATAAAGCCCTAAATCACAAGTGTCTCAAAGGGCTGCACAAGCCACAACGACATCCTCTGTTCAGAGCCCACATAAGGGCAAGGAAAAACTCACAACCCAGTGGGATGTCAATGTGAATGGCTATGAGAAACCTTGGAGAGGACCGCAGATGTGGGTGAGCCCCCCCTCTAGGGGAGACCGGATGCAATGGACGTCGAGTGGGTCTAGCATAATATTGTGAAAGTCCAGTCCATAGTGGATCTAACATAATAGTGAGAGTCCAGTCCATAGTGGGGCCAGCAGGAGACCACCCCGAGTGGAGACGGGTCAGCAGCGCAGAGATGTCCCCAACCGATGCGCAGGCGAGCGGTCCACCCCGGGTCCCGACTCTGGACAGCCAGCACTTCATCCATGGCCACCGGACATGTGCCCCTCCTCCACAAGGGAGAGGGGGGCAGAGGAGAAAAGAAAAGAAACGGCAGATCAACTGGTCTAAAAGGGGGGTCTATTTAAAGCAGGGGTGTCCAAACTTTTCCCGCTGGAATATCAAAGCAAGCGGGGGCCATTTTGATATTTTTTATTTTAAAAACCAATACAATATATGTATAAAAAATATACACGTAGTTGGAGCCATGAATAGGTCAATAATTCATAATGACATTGAGTTTGAGTTTGAGTTTATTTGGAACATGCAAGCATACAACATGATACATCACAATTTCCAGTTTCTCTTTTCAACATGTTCGAAAAGGAGTAGGAAGAAGCAGAGCTTATTTAATCCTACCCCTTTTCTTTTACATAACAGTTGCTAAACTTTTTTGTTCACTTCCTGTTCTCAATTGATTCACAATGTACTCCATAAGTAATCACAATAAAAATAGATAAATAATAATTGGTGAAGTAAGTTACATTTCATATGATGAGATAAGTAAGATTATTTTGAGAGTGAAAGAATGGATGAATTAAATACATTCAGAATGTTTATCATGGTTCTTTTTCTTTGTACTTTGTAAACACTTTAAGTTTGAAGAGTTTCTTGAAGTGGATCATATTAGTACATTGTTTGATTGCTTTGCTTAATCCATTCCATAATTGAATTCCACATACTGATATACTGAAGGTCTTAAGTGTTGTACGTGCGTACAAATGTTTTAAATTACATTTTTCTCTAAGATTATATTTCTCCTTGATTTTGATTCATTATTATTTTTTAAAGACAGAAACAGCCTAATGGCAGCTGTGTGTGATTAGAGTAAACATTGAAACATTTTATTGTTACATTTCACATTCACCACTTTTTATGTTTTTAATTTTTTTTTAATCGTATTTTTAGAATGTGCCACGGGGCCGTTAAAATATGACCTGCGGGCCGCAAATGGCCCCCGGGCCACACTTTGGACACCCCTGATTTAAAGGCTAGAGTATACAAATGAGTTTTAAGATGGGACTTAAATGCTTCTACTGAGGTAGCATCTCTAACTGTTACCGGGAGGGCATTCCAGAGTACTGGAGCCCGAATAGAAAACGCTCTATAGCCCGCAGACTTTTTTGGGGCTCTGGGAATCACTAATAAGCCGGAGTTCTTTGAACGCAGATTTCTTGCCTTGTCACGCCTTCTTCCTCACCCCCCCGGCCCCCCCTGACGTCTTTCAGATGACGACTGGGACCTGGAGGTGTTTCCGCAGCCCAGCGAAGTCCAGAACGACTTGTATGCAGGCGACGATGACGGCGAGGGCGAAGACTTGGACGGAGAGACGGTCACGGTGAGGCGCCGCCAAAATGCACACAGACAGGAAGTCCTCCCGAGCCACCCCGACTCACGACTACGCTGTCTCTCTGCTGCCCTCTTGTGGCCGAGCAGGTGTTCTTCACCCGGAACGGGAAGGTGGTGGGCCGCAGGAAGGTGGCCTTACCCGCAGGAGGCTTCTACCCCACCATCGGCATGATGAGCACTGGGGAGAAAGTCCGAGTGGAGCTGCACCCTCTGAGTGGATGAAGACGGGACTCAACTTTACCTCATCATGAACAAGCTGCTGCAAGTTTGTATGTTTTACACTAAAAGGACGCCAATTATGTTGTGCCGTCACGTGCCGTCCTTTTTGAAGCTGAGCAGAAGTCCGCCTGTTAATTTTGTGTGGGATTGTGTACATCAGGGGCCCCCAAACTTTTTGACTCCGGGGCCGCATTTGGGTTAAACAATTTGGCTGGGGGCCGCGCTATATATATACATATATATATATATATCATATGTAAATGTGTATATATGTGTGTGTATATGTATATGTCCATGTATATATGTATGTGTATATATGTATATGTGTCTATATATGTGTGCATATATATATACATATATGTATGTATTCATACATATATATTCCTCATATATATGTATGAATACATACATATACATATATATTCCACATACATATATATATGTATACTTATATATTCCTCACGCACTAATTGACTTAAAGAGCGCACTTGCTGCATGTCACGTTATCGATGGTAAAATGACTTTTTAGACAATATGATTTGCCTGAGTGGCTAGGAGATGGTAGAAAAGGGACTAATAAGGACAAATTACAAGAAAAAAAAATTACAACAAAAAAAAATCCTTTTTTTTTTTTTTTTTTTTTTTTAACTTTGGACTTCCCGCGGGCCGGATTTTGGACGCTGGGGGCTGTATCCGGCCCGCGGGCAGTAGTTTGGGGACCCCTGTTGTACATTGTGCACATGAGTGCTGAATTACTGACACCTAGTGGTCAGAGTGCAGTAGTGCAGTCATTGTGGCGTTTAGAGCCATCATTGTTGGTTTTGGAAAATAAGAATTTGGGTGAATTTTGAAGGCATAGTCAAGAATATAAAAACATTTTGAATTTTAGTCTTTATGGGAAAATACACCGGGTGTTCTAGAACAAAAAGGGAATAAATCATTTTAATAGGAATTTGTGACCAAAAAAAACCAACAAAGCCATACAAACATTTTCTGCTCTCAGGTATATTTAATATATTAGAGATGACTTATTCATTTAAGTCACTTTGCTTATTTTGTTTCTTGGCTTTGGTGCGGAATCGATAGTTTAATATATTAATTCGTTTTTGGTCCTCATCCAATTTGAAGTCTCGGCAACAATTCCTCACAGAAAGGCGGTGGTGGGTTCAAAACGCCACACTTTTAGTTGTCGTCTCCTACGGTTTGAAAAGATGCACGCCAGCTTCACCGAACTGACTGCTTGTCTAGCACTATGCTGGGATAGGCTCCAGCTACAAACTGCTGGTGCGCAGCTTGTTTTGATTAGCTTTCTGCAAATTAGAAAAGCATGCAATGAAGAATGAATGCAATATATGAGTATAAAGTGTGGACTGCTTGAATGTATGCATCATCATAGGAGTGCAAGCTTCTTTGTCTGGAAACAGCTTGTACATTTTCCCCCAGCAGCTCACCTTAGTTGTGCTTAAGCTGTACGCTGCCGATCTTTGACCCCAATGACCAAAGTGCCTTCATGTTTACTGTAATGTGTTCATCACACTGCTGTATATAGAAGTGTCTATTCTGCACATTTTCAATTCATGTGTGACGGCTTTAAAGTCCTCCTCAGGCATCTTGTCTATTTTGTCTGCTGCTTACATGCCAAGATTAGTAGGACATATTTGTACACGCAATAAAGGTACATGCATATTTTCTTGTGTAAACCGTTTTGTTTTTTTTAGCTTCTAGATGCCTCGAGTGTGTGTGCGCACTGCATACTGTGTTGGTGTTTCATTATGGCACCATCTGCTGGATTAAATTACAAATAGTCTGCATTTGACCTGCAACTAAAATTGTTTTAATAGCTGCAGAAAGGAATATGAAAGGTGCAAAACTCTGGTCAATTACCAATGAACATTTACCTTATTTGGCCCCATAAGATCAAAATGATCTGGCATTTTTGAATGTTCTCTTTTCTTTTAGCTCCATTTAGATCAGTGGTTCTTAACCTGGGTTCGATTGAACCCTAGGGGTTCGGTGAGTCGGGCTCAGGGGTTCGGCGGAGGTCAAGACACACCCGACTCATCGTGTAAATAAAAACTTCTCCGTTTCGGCGTATTACGGATACGGCAACAGCAGAAGTCACACTGATTTGCAGGTGTGTAATTTGTTGTGAGTTTATGCACTGTGTTGGTTTTGTTCTTTGAACAAGGTGATGTTCATGCACGGTTCATTTTGTGCACCAGTAAAAACACATGGTAACACTTTAGTATGGGGAACATATTCACCATTAATTAGTTGCTTATTAACATGCAAATTAGTAACATATTGGCTCTTAACTAGTCATTATTAAGTACTTATTAATGCCTTATTCGGCATGGCCCTATTATAACCCTGGCCCTAACCCTCTAACCCTAACCCTAACCCTAACCAAATAACTAAGTTAAGTCTTTGTTACTTAGAATATGTTCCCCATACTAAAGTGTTACCAAAAACATAACTTTGTCTTGAATTTGAAAAAAACCCTACATTTTATTGTTCACTAAAGAAGGGTTCGGTGAATGCGCATATGAAACTGGTGGGGTTCGGTACCTCCAACAAGGTTAAGAACCACTGATTTAGATTGATGGCGACGCCGGCACACAAACGTGTCACACCACTCCGACTTTTTCCTGTAGCAGATGTCAGTCGGACAAAAGCGGCGCCTGACATTCACAGCAGCTTTTTCTTAAAACCATTAGAGTTGCCCAAAATGTGAATATTAAAAGTTACGGGGACCCGAAAGGTTTTTTTTTTTTTTTTTACTTTCAACGCTTAAATGTGTAAAAAAAACTTTAGTCTATCCGTCCATGTAATTTTTTTTTTTAATTCAATGTTTTATGGCCTTCGTCAAAGAAAACCCATTGTAATTAACGGCAAAACCAGAAACTATACAGCATCTTCCCACAATGAATCCGATATTTGATGTCAAGTAATTGAGAGTCTTAAATAGGTCAATAATTGCTAAAAAACTATTTTTCCCCCAACAGGCCCCACTCATGAAAGTGGTGTCATATATAATTTTTTTCACTTTAAACACTTAAAAATCCAGATTACATTTCAGATCTACCTGTTTAGGTTTTATAATTGTATGTTTTATGACCTTTTTTTTTTGCATCGATGCTTCCGTATCGTTTGACCCATCACTAGTAGTTTCTATACAATCCATTTTCTCTCAGGCACTCGGCCAAGGCGGACGCTTTCCCTTCCCCTCTGCCTGGTCTCTCCTGCTTGCTTCTTTGTCTTGTCTTATCTATATGTGCTTAAGTTTTGGACTTGCTTTTTTCTCCTCCTCTTCTCCCCCAGTTCAACATTTTTCCTACCTTTTTTATGGGGTGTCGCCTCAATCAGTGTATGTCTGTTCTTGGAGGGGTTCATCATCATCATTTCTTTTTATTCCTTTCATGAAAATGCATACATACAAGCCATATACAGTTGACATTGTTCATTGTATTTTTTTTGTTTCTTATACATTTCCATGATCAGAAAGGAGCAGATGGAAGAATACTATTCTTATATTTATCTGCCCCCTTTTTAACACAAATTATTTTAGATGACTTTATCACTGTTCCCTCCACCAACACCCAAACTCCAACATACTTTTTAATTTTCGTTTAAGCATTTTCAAAATGACACGTCCAATCAAAATCAAAAATCAGTTTGATATAATTCCAGTTGTCTCTTTTTGTAACTTTTTAAATTCAAAAATATTGCAACTTTTTAAGTCTTTGTCTAGAGAATTCCATGCTTTCACACCGCAATTTGCTTCAAATTTGTTCGCACTCTTGGATGTTTAAAATGATACGGCCTTCTGTGGTTCTCATCTTCCGACGTGAACACAAATAACTTTTGTAAGTCCTTGGGAAGAACTTTATTTCTAGCTTTGAACATCACTTATAGAGTACGCAATTCTACCATGTCTTTTCGTTTTAATAATCCTGACCTAATGAAGAGTGGATTTGTGTGGTCTCTATATCCTACTGTAAAAATGATACAAATTACTCTTTTCTGTGAAAGAAATAAAGGCATTATGTTGCTGTGATATGTATTTCCCCATATTTCTGCACAATAATTGAAATAAGGTAGAATAATTGAGCAATATAACATTCTCATTGTATTATACGGGAAACTGTATTTAACCTTGTTCAAAATAAATAAGCTTTTAGATACCTTATTTTTCTAAAATGTGATTTATTTTTATGTTTTAAGTGCAATGGCAATAAAGTTCCATCCATCCATCACTCATTTTAAATGACCAAAAACAACGAGGCATGTAAATTGTCTTTTAGCAATTATAAATTTTATTGTGCTTTGCCCACTTTTTAAAAAAAAAAGAGAAAAAAAGGTACTACTGCACTGTGATTTAAAAACGATAAAAGAAAATATTCATCAGTGGCAACTTTTTACATACAAAAACATTTGGGGGGGAATTTATACAGAAGAGCGAACATTAGAAAGTGAGGAAATAAATGAGTTAATCAGGATTAGTGTGGCAGAACATTAGTATGTGAACAATAAGTTGGCAGCATTTTTGTCCATTCACTTGTCATTGGGACTGTTAAAAGGGGAGCTTCACTTCTTTTGGAACATTCACAAGCCCTACGTAGGACAAGCACATCTTTTTTATTTTTTTTGAGCTGGCAAAAGTCAGAAACCACTAAGAAAACCTCCATCGACATTTGATATACATGCTGTAAGTATATATGTAATACAATATTTACGTCATTTCACAGACTAATCGCAACGTTCACTTTACCCTTCAACAACAACTCATGCAGACTTCATGATTGTCAACCATCGCTTTTAGACAAATGATGATACAAAACCTTCTGAATATAAGGAGGATGAGCTACAAGTTTTAAAGCTGAATAATAAGCAGTGAAACACTAAGCATCATGTAGCATTATTGCTAAGCGCTAAACAAGAAATACAAACATAATAAAACAACCATTTACTGTACAATGTCTGCTCTCACTGAGATGCCGAGTGATGGGATGTTAACATCAATTAAATCAAAATCCTCACAAAGGGTAAAAAAAAACAAGCATTTTTTTCATGTATTTTCCGGCTCTAAATTGAATGTCACAGTTGACCAACTTCTCGGTTTATGACCACGATCTATCCAGGTGAGATGCATGATTTATAATCTACAATTCACTTTCCCCAGCTTTATGTCAAGACTGTAGCTGCGTGAGCTAGTTAGCAATAATAACAAAATGTCTAATGGTTCATATTCAGGTCACGACATGGAATGGGAGTCTTGTTGGATGATTCTGAACGTTTTTCTGGAGGGCTTTATGAGCACAATAGAATACTCCTACTACAACTTGTGCTTGCCGACTTAGGAGAATGCAGAACGACACAATAAGGCGTGTGAATGACAGGCAATGTTCCAAAAAAGTAAAGTTCCCCTTTAAGGCTTAACATTTTTGTACACCTGAGAAAGTTCCAATCTGAAGAGCGTAGGAATGTAATCAGTTCAAGCAAAAAAAGTAATAATATTGCAACGTCACCACAAGATGCTGGTCTCATTCAGACTCCTCCTCCTCGTCGTCGTCGTAGTGACGGTTCCTTTTGATGAAGTCCTCCACAGTCAGCTCGTCGCCGTCGCTCTCCTGCTTGTCCTCCTCCCAAAAGCCGACGTCCTGCGAGGCGCGGTTCTGTTTGGGCATTGTGGGCGGCGAGGGGGAAGCAGAGACGTCAGGAGAGATGCTCTTCAGCGAGCCGTCTGCGGGCGGACTTTCTTCCTGCGCGTGTTGGCGTTCTTCCTGCGCGTGTTGGCGTTCTTCCTGCGCGTGTTGACGTTCTTCCTGCGCGTGTTGGCGTTCTTCCTGCGCGTGTTGGCGTTCTTCCTGCGCGTGTTGAAGTTCTTCCTGCCGAGGCTCCGCCTCCTCCGCGCTGCTTTGAAAGGCGCCTGCTGCCTCCTCCGCGGCCTTGCCCTCCTCTTCTGCCTTCCTTTGCAGCTGCACTTTCTCTCTGGATCTTTCCTCCAGTGATGTTCTCCACTCCAGCAGGGCCTTGAGAGGGCGTCGCGGCTCCCTGGGACTCAGGTTGGCTTCTGGGCCGGGCATGGCGACCATGGTGAAGGGTCGAATGCGCTCCTTTAGGGAGGAGCTCCTCCTCAGGCTCTTCAGCTCAGCACGCTCGGCGCTTTGCGACGACGCCACTGCGGATGACGATGATGGCGAATCGTCCTCTGGAGGCCACTTGGCTCTCCAAGTTCGCCCGGAAGCGACCCCCTCGGCGGACGGGCTGCGTATTCCCGTGCCTGAGTGAGCCTCGCCAGCTGGGGGCGGCCACGCGATCCTCAACCGGCGGGTCTCGGCCGGCTTCTCCGCAGCGCTGGCGAGTGTTTGCATCCTTGTCTCCATGTGGGCGGTGATGTCGGTGACTTTGACCTGCGCCGGCGCTTCCACGGAGGGCGTCCGCGGTCCGTCTTGCAGACTCTCTACTGACGGCCTCCTCGCCGGCGCAGCTTGTTCTTTGGGCTTCGTCGCCGCCGCCTCCTCCTCCTCGTCTTCGTCGCCATCTTTGCGAGGCTTCCACAGCTCCTTGTGAGGCCGACGGCCGAATCCCTCGTCGTAGTTTCCCTTGGCTTTGAAGAGCTGGCTGAAGTGGGGCTTGCAGTACACGTTGCCGTGAAGGGAGGCAAAGTTGCCCAGGCTGAAAACGAGAAGAAATCCTCTTTGAAAAAGGGACTTTCAGACACAACATGTGTTCCTACCATAGTTGCCAACCTTGAGACCTCCGAATTCGGGAGATAGGGGGGGTTTGGTGGTAGCTGGGGGTGTATAATGTAGCGTCCCGGAAAGAGTTAGTGCTGCAAGAGATTCTGGGTATTTGTTCTGTTGTGTTTATGTTGTGTTACGTTGCGGATGTTCTCCCGAAATGTGTTTTGTCATTCTTGTTTGGTGTGGATTCACAGTGTGGTGCATGTTTGTAACAGTGTTAAAGTTGTTTATACGGCCACCCTCGGTGTGACCTGTATGGCTGTTGACCAAGTATGCATGCATTCACTTATGTGTATGTAAAAGCCGCATATACAGGTAAAAGCCAGTAAATTAGAATATTTTGAAAAACTTGATTTATTTCAGTAATTGCATTCAAAAGGTGTAACTTGTACATTATATTTATTCATTGCACACAGACTGATGCATTCAAATGTTTATTTCATTTAATTTTGATGATTTGAAGTGGCAACAAATGAAAATCCAAAATTCCGTGTGTCACAAAATTAGAATATTACTTAAGGCTAATACAAAAAAGGGATTTTTAGAAATGTTGGCCAACTGAAAAGTATGAAAATGAAAACTATGAGCATGTACAATACTCAATACTTGGTTGGAGCTCCTTTTGCCTCAATTACTGCGTTAATGTGGCGTGGCATGGAGTCGATGAGTTTCTGGCACTGCTCAGTTGTTATGAGAGCCCAGGTTGCTCTGATAGTGGCCTTCAACTCTTCTGCGTTTTTGGGTCTGGCATTCTGCATCTTCCTTTTCACAATACCCCACAGATTTTCTATGGGGCTAAGGTCAGGGGAGTTGGCGGGCCAATTTAGAACAGAAATACCATGGTCCGTAAACCAGGCACGGGTAGATTTTGCGCTGTGTGCAGGCGCCAAGTCCTGTTGGAACTTGAAATCTCCATCTCCATAGAGCAGGTCAGCAGCAGGAAGCATGAAGTGCTCTAAAACTTGCTGGTAGACGGCTGCGTTGACCCTGGATCTCAGGAAACAGAGTGGACCGACACCAGCAGATGACATGGCACCCCAAACCATCACTGATGGTGGAAACTTTACACTAGACTTCAGGCAACGTGGATCCTGTGCCTCTCCTGTCTTCCTCCAGACTCTGGGACCTCGATTTCCAAAGGAAATGCAAAATTTGCTTTCGTCAGAAAACATGACTTTGGACCACTCAGCAGCAGTCCAGCTCTTTTTTCCAGGGTCAACGCAGCCGTCTACCAGCAAGTTTTAGAGCACTTCATGCTTCCTGCTGCTGACCTGCTCTATGGAGATGGAGATTTCAAGTTCCAACAGGACTTGGCGCCTGCACACAGCGCAAAATCTACCCGTGCCTGGTTTACGGACCATGGTATTTCTGTTCTAAATTGGCCCGCCAACTCCCCTGACCTTAGCCCCATAGAAAATCTGTGGGGTATTGTGAAAAGGAAGATGCAGAATGCCAGACCCAAAAACGCAGAAGAGTTGAAGGCCACTATCAGAGCAACCTGGGCTCTCATAACAACTGAGCAGTGCCAGAAACTCATCGACTCCATGCCACGCCGCATTAACGCAGTAATTGAGGCAAAAGGAGCTCCAACCAAGTATTGAGTATTGTACATGCTCATATTTTTCATTTTCATACTTTTCAGTTGGCCAACATTTCTAAAAATCCCTTTTTTGTATTAGCCTTAAGTAATATTCTAATTTTGTGACACACGGAATTTTGGATTTTCATTTGTTGCCACTTCAAATCATCAAAATTAAATGAAATAAACATTTGAATGCATCAGTCTGTGTGCAATGAATAAATATAATGTACAAGTTACACCTTTTGACTGCAATTACTGAAATAAATCAAGTTTTTCAAAATATTCTAATTTACTGGCTTTTACCTGTATTATGTGTCTGGGCCGGCACGCTGTTTGTATGGAGAAAAAGCGGACGTGACGACATGCTGTAGAGCAGTGGTTCTCAAATGGGGGTACGCGTACCCCTGGGGGTACTTGAAGGTATGCCAAGGGGTACATGAGATTTTTTTTAAATATTCTAAAAAATTCCATTCATTACAATGCAACAATGCAATATTCAATGTTGACAGCTAGATTTTTTGTGGACATGTTCCATAAATATTGATGTTAAAGATTTCTTTTTTTGTGAAGAAACGATACCGATAAAAAAAAACACGATACCGATAATTTCCGATATCACATTTTAAAGCATTTATCGGCCGATCTCTACTACATTTTGTCCGATACATGTTGAATACACTATTGTGGAACCTCTCTGTGAAAATGAAGTTAACATTGGACTTTGAATGCAATGATTTGCTGCTGTGTGTGGTAAGAACGAAGGAGCAACCTGAGTTTTGTGCTGCAGTGAACACAGCGGAAGCAGCTTTTGTGGTAGACGTGCTGAAGAGCCGCCAGCCTCTCCAGAGGGTACACCGTCTTCTGGCAAGCGACGCACGTCTCCTTGACCGGAGGGCAGAACTTCTAAACACACAAGATGGCGACGCACTCGGTCAACAAACACAGCTGCAAATGCAAGTGTGGGTTCAGACGTGATGGACGTGCTGCCGGACTCACCCTGGTTACTTTGGGGCCGTCATTGCTGCTGCTCCCTGAAACACACAACTTGTGTTACACTTTGTGGCTCCATGTGGTACATAATGTGTGCGATGACCTTAACAGCAGGTACCAATAGGTAACAACAGTTGGTATTGCATGATAAAGCCTCCAAAGCATTCACACAATGAGGCTTTCTACACCAAAATTAATTTATTTATTCAACTTATTATTCTCCAGATTTTCCACCCGATTCAAACCGTTCCAACTTCAAACTGTTCAACCTATTCGGGAATCGCGGGCTTTCCCTTGACAAATTCGGAACATTTTTCCCCATTCAAAATGAATAGGCCATTTTTCAAACTTTCACCATTTCCACATTTTTCAACCTATTCAACCAATCCACCTTCAACACATTCCACCATCTTTGAAATTCAAACTACTCTTTCTCTAAGTTTAAAAAAATTCCAGGATTTTCCAGAATTCCTGGTTTTCTAAAGCCTTATTTCCGCCCTTTCTTCTGGCGTCTACTCCTCCCACATTTTTCAACCGTCAAAACATTCCTCTTAATTAAGACAAAAAACGAAGTTGTTTTTTTTTTTACTGGAAAAATTCCCGAAATTCCATACCATTTCTCAATTCAACATGTTATTACGTCAACATTTATCGACGCATTTGAAAGATTCCAACACCAACCATTTCAACTCATTCAGACCATTCAAGTTTTTTACCATTTTCAAAAAAATTGCCGCTTTTCCAGAAATTCCCAAATTTTTTTGGAATTGATTTAAATCCCCATTTAAATCAATGGTTCACAACAAAGTTCTCCCACAATTTTCATCTGATTCAAACCGTTCCAACTTCAAACTGTTCAGCCTTTTCGGTAATCGCGGGCTTTCCCTTGACAATTTCCAAAAATTACCAGATTTCCCAGAATTTTCAGGTTTTCCGGGACATTTTTCCCATTTCAAAGGAATTGGCCATTTTTCAAACTTTCACCATTTCAACAATTTTTCAACCTATTCAAACCATTCCACCTTCAACACATTCCACCATCTTTGAAATTCAAACTACTCTTTCCCTAAGTTTAAAAAAATTCCAGGATTTTCCAGAATTCCTGGATTTCCAAAGCCTTATTTCCGCCCTTTCTTCTGGCGTCTACTCCTCCCACATTTTTCAACCGTTCAACCGTCAAACATTCCTCTTAATTAAGGAAAAAAACGAAGTTGTTTTTTTTTACTGGAAAAATTCCTGAAATTCCAGGAATTCCGTAATACCATTTCTCAATTCAACATGTTACTACTTCAACATTTCTCGACACATTTGAAAGATTCCAACACCAACCCTTTCAACTCATTCAGACCATTCAAGTTTTTTACCATTTTCAAAAAAATTCCCGCTTTTCCAGAAATTCCCAAATTTTTTGGAATTGATTTAAATCCCCATTTAAATCAATGGTTCACAACAAAGTTCTCCCACAATTTTCATCTGATTCAAACCGTTCCAACTTCAAACTGTTCAGCCTTTTCGGTAATCGCAGGCTTTCCCTTGACAATTTCCAAAAAATACCAGATTTCCCAGAATTTTCAGGTTTTGCGGGACATTTTTCCCCATTCAAAATGAATTGGCCATTTTTCAAACTTTCACCATTTCCACATTTTTCAACCTATTCAAACCATTCCACCATCTTGGAAATTCAAACTACTCTTTCTCTAAGTTTAAAAAAAATTCCAGGATTTTCCAGAATTCCTGGATTTCCAAAGCCTTATTTCCGCCCTTTTTTCTGGCGACTACTCCTCCCACATTTTTCAACCCATTTCAACCGTTCAACCGTCAAAGCATTCCTCTTACCGTAATTTCCGGACTATAAGCCGCTACTTTTCCCCCTCGTTCTGGTCCCTGCGGCTTATACAAGGGTGCGGCTTATTTACGGCCTGTTCTTCTCCGACACCGACGAAGAGGATTTCGGTGGTTTTAGTACGCAGGAGGAAGACGATGACACAATGATTAAAGACTGACTTTTCATATACCGGTAGGCTGGTTATTTTGATAACGTACAGGCGAGCACTTTGTATTACTTTGCACCGTTGTATTATTTGTACTCTGCACGAATGCTGTTCGCCATGTCAAAGATGTGAAAGTTTGATTGAATGATTGAAAGATTTATTGTTAATAAATGGGACGCTTTGCGTTCCCAAACAGTCATCTCTGTCCCGACAATCCCCTCCGTGGTAGCAGGAACCCCTATATACTACGCTAATTACACATCAAAACCCTGCGGCTTATAGTCGGGTGCGGCTTATATGTGGAGCAATCTGTATTTTCCCCTAAATTTAGCAGGTGCGGCTTATAGTCAGGTGCGGCTTATAGTCCGGAAATTACGGTAATTAAGACAAAAAACTAACTTGTTTTTTTTTTTACTGGAAAAATTCCCGAAATTCCAGGAATTCTGTAATACCATTTCTCAATTCAACATGTTACTACTTCAACATTTCTTGACGCATTTGAAAAATTCCAACACCAACCATTTCAACTCATTCAGACCATTCAAGTTTACCATTTTCAAAAAAATTCCCGCTTTTCCAGAAAGAGAATTGGCCGTTTTTCAAACTTTCACCATTTCCACATTTTTCAACCTATTCAACCATTCCACCATCTTTGAAATTCAAACTACTCTTTCTCTAAGTTTAAAAAAATTCCAGGATTTTCCAGAATTCCTGGATTTCCAAAGCCTTATTTCCGCCCTTTCTTCTGGCGTCCACTCCTCCCACATTTTTCAACCGTTCAACCGTCAAAACATTCCTCTTAATTAAGACAAAAAACGAAGGGTTTTTTTTACTGGAAAAATTCCCGAAATTCCGTAATACCATTTCTCAATTCAACATGTTACAAGTTTTTTACCATTTTCTAAAAAATTGCCGCTTTTCCAGAAATTCCAAAAAATTTGGGAATTTCGGGAAAAAGTTTTTTATCATTTTTTTTTTACCATTTTCAATAAAATTCCCGCTTTTCCAGAAATTCCCAAATTCTTTGGAATTGATTTAAATGGGAATTTAATTCAATTGATTTAAATGGGAACTTAAATCAATTCCCAAAATTTGGGAATTTCTAGAAAAGCGAGTTGAAAGGGTTGGTGTTGGAATCTTTCAAATGGTTCACAACATAGTTCTCCCACAATTTTCATCTGATTTAAATTGTTCCAACTTCAAAATATTCAGCCTGTTCTAAATTGTGTGCTCTACTTCAACAATTCTAAAAAAATTCCAGGATTTCAGTTCAACTTCAGCATTGGAGCATTCACACGCAACTCCTTCAGGAATTGCCTCATCTAGTTAATATTGTTGGGTGTCTGGAAATAATTAGATTTACATTACTTCATGTGGGAAAAATTGAAGTTTTTGTACGATTCAGGGATTACTATTTCAAACAAAAGGTGTCACTTTATGACGTGTGTGAACTGAACTACATGACAAAGAAAAACATTAGGTAGCGTACAGGCAGCCAAGGACTCACCATTGCACTCAGGTAAACCTTTGACTTTACGGATTGCAGGTATGGATATTTTGGAGGGAAGCACATCTGAGGAGACAGACTGGAGGACACACAGAAGCCAAGGAAGAAAAACAGAATGGCGTTACATTGTTGTCTAGTAGTTGATATTTGACACTTAGGCAGAGATCAGTCAATACGCAGATAAAGAATCACAATAGTGCCTCCATTATTATGTAAGCATAACTTATCAATTATCCATATTAGTAGTGTGCAAGTATGATCTCATAAAGAGTGAAAATATGTGCTTTTCAAATACACGCTAACAATTTGCAGTGTTCCTTTAAATCCATTTGGCAACTACGAAAAGATTTGGCGCTACGTGTTGTAAATCCACTCCGGATTCATCAACGTAAAAGCCAGGAAGCGTTTCTTTCGCCATGCGTTTCCTCTGTAATCAGTGTGTGGCATTACACCCGCTGTGAGAGGCAAGGTGTGGAAATGTGCAGAACAACGCCACAATAATGCAGCCTAGCCTTTGTCCAGCAAAACAATTATCAAATGATGTCAGCTTGCATCTAAGATCTCGAGACAAGCAGTCCTGTAGTGTCTACTTGTGCAAAGCTCCAGTAACATCTAAATGTCCCCAAATAAGCACACAAGGTTGGTCATTTCTTGTATTTTAGTCAATTCGACTACAAAAGGGAAACATGGTAGAGGTTACTAAAAGCTAACAGCTACACAACAGCTAAGCACACAATAGCACACAAGCTAGACATACAAAATACCGGTCCATAATTGAACAATACTGCAGTCTAAAACAGCATATTTGTTAATATTAACAAATATAAAATCATTATAGTTGAATATTACTTATACACATAAACTCTCCAAGGCTGAAGCGTATTAGTAAGTGTTAGAGCCATTTCGGACATAATTACATGTATGTTTTATGTTTACATATCATGCTTTGTTTAAAGTAAATTTAATTATACAGTATTAGCTTAAATGACTGTATATCTGGTATTTTGCTATATTATTGGTATATAGTTTAAAAGAATTGTCTTTTACTTCCTATCAATGTAGTTTTGGTTTAGACTGGGTGTCGTAAAGTGCCAGTTACTGTCGTAAACTGCCGTAAATGTGACAATGTTTTGTTTTGAAAGGTCGAACAGGGACAGCAACAGCTTTTTTGACCGTGTTAAACGTAGGTAAATTTGACGAAGGACGTCTTAGCGCCTCATTGTCGTGTTTGTGCTAACGTCATCTGTTTTATTTTTAGCTATTCTTGTTAGCGTTTGTCAGGAAAAAAAGTGAAAATAAACTGTCATTTTTTTCAATACTTTGGATCGGCGTCAGCCGGTTGTTATTGTGGGACGCAGGAACCGCTGATCAAAAGAAAACCACGAGTCAGAAACTTTATGCCCTGCCAAGGAAACGACGTAAGGTTAGTTGCCGTTACAATAAGTATCCAGTAACAAACGTGTCCACATAACTTAATTGTTGTGGCCACTTGGTGTAGCGAAAAAAAACAACTAATTACCACTCCACTTCAACTTCAAGACAGCATCTGTTTCAGCTGGTTAATAATAAATAGGTTTGTGTTTTTCATGCTTACAGTAGATTTGTCTTTTCTAACATTCCGCACTACAAAATAATTAATGTATGATTTAAATGGTAAATGGGTTATACTTGTATAGTGCCTTTCTACCTTCAAGGTACTCAAAGCGCTTTGACAGTATTTCCACATTCACACACTGATGGCGGGAGCTGCCATGCAAGGCGCTAACCAGCAGCCATCAGGAGCAAGGGTGAAGTGTCTTGCCCAAGGACACAACAGACGTGACTAGGATGGTAGACGGTGGGGATTGAACCCCAGTAACCAGCAACCTTCCGATTGCTGGCACGGCCATTTGTGCTGATATCGCATCGGATCAATATCGGAAGTGGTAAAAGTTCTCCGAACGTAAACCAGGGGTTTTCCAATTGCAACTATCGTAAATTCCAGATTATAAACCACTATTTTTGTCCTATGCTTTGAACCTTGCAGCTTATAGACAAAGCGGAAATTTTATGATTTTTCTTCGTTGACGGCAATAACAGAAGTAATTTTATTAAGAAAAAACAAACAAAAAAACTGATTGTGCTATGGCGCCATTTTTTTTACGCATTTGCTCACTGCAGGGGCTGCCGTGTCTTTCCATTTATCGGAGTGCTGTTCAGTCTTCTAGCCGTCCATAGCGTATTCGCTCGTACGGATTCAAGCAACGTTGGCAAGTTTTACAGTATAACTACAATTATACATACTTACTAAACCGTCCCATGTGTAATGTCTGTAGGAGTGTTTTCATGCATATGTGTACGTGCTATTGATGCTAGCAACGTAAGCATTAGCTAATATGCTAACACGTTTGCGAGTTGTTGGTGTTAAGTGTCTGTGTTTGTATTATTACCTTACAACAGCATTCTTTTTGTAGTTTCAGTTGTACAAATTCCTCAGTAAATTCACCAAGACGTCACTGTGGAATTATTTAGTCTGTTTAGCTGATAGGAGAGCTAGTATGGAGGTTAGTTTGTGTCTTTACGACAAAAGCTTTTTTTGACAGTAAATTCATGTAACAGAACTTTTTGCATTACAATTTTGTGAGCTGAATTTTTTTACATAAAGTTATGCTGACAATTTCATTGAAAAACAATTCTGTGTTTTAAAATCAGTGTATAAAAATTCAGTGTATATTCAGTGTACAAAAATCACAGTATAAAAATTCACTGATTTACACTTGACACTTCGTTAGCCGGTTCTGAGACAGGCTCGATTGCTTCCGTCTTAATTTACCAGAAGTGAGTCTTGCATTTTGAAGCGGCAAATTTTTCGACATTGAATTTTTTTACAGATTTTTTTTTCACTGAATTGTTTTACACTGTAATTATTTACACTGGATTTATTTTCAATTAAATTGTCAGCATAATTTGATGTAAAAAAATGTAAATCTCAAAATTCAATGGCAGAGAAAGCTTTCGTAATAAAGACACAAATTAACCTCCATAACTAGTTACCGCAGCCAGTGGGTCGATGACGATGACTTCTGTTTTGTTTGACCATCCGTTTTACTGCTGTGTTACAGGCACCGTTTGGAAACAATTAAGGTATGTAAATAAACATTTTACGCATTTTACTGTGTAAATATTTCATTTTACAACTTATATATATGCGGCTTAGAGTGCGGAGCGGCTAATATATGGAAAAATATTTTTTTCTTCAAAAAATAGTGGGTGTGGCTTATATCCTGGTGCCCTCTATAAATCCGGTATATATAGGCCGCAGTTCTTTCTATGCCACATTGTAGAAATTATATAGAATCTATAAATTAAAAAAGCAACAGGGCAATAATGTAACAAGGGTAAACGGAAATGTTGATAATAACAATAACAGAAACAATTGTCTTTAAATATAAAATTTTCTCTAAACCTTCTTAAAATGCCACGAAATGGTCAATTTTGCAAATTCAACTTTAATTACGTGGTAACAGATTTGTGACAGATTAGTTAAAGTGCCCTATATCGGTCAGTAATCATTTACAATTGCAACATATACTGTAAAGCCCAAAATAGTTAATAGTTTGACTTCAGGTTGCTTTTATTCAAGTTTTTTCATGATTAGGCGTTTTACAAAAGACGAAATACAGTACAGGCCAAAAGTTTGGACACACTTTCTCATTTCAATGAGTTTTTTTTTTCATGACTATTTACTGCTCAGTGGCCTTGTGGTTAAAGTGTCCGCCCTGAGATCGGTAGGTCGTTAGTTCAAACCCCGTCCGAGTCATACCAAAGACTATAAAAATGGGACCTATTACCTCCCTGCTTGACACTCAGCATCAAGGGTTGGAATTGGGGCTTAAATCACCAAAAATGATTCCTGGGTGCAGCCACCAATGCTGCTCACTGCTCCCCTCCCCTCCGAGGGGGTGATCAAGGGGTCAAATACAGAGAATAATTTCACCACAGCTAGTGTGTGTGTGTGACAATCATGGGTACTTTAACTTTTTAACTTTAATTTACGTTGTAAATTGTCACTGAAGGCATCAAAACTATGACACCTGTGAAGTGAAAATCCTTTCAGGTGACTACCTCTTGAAGCTCATCGAGAGAATTCCAAGAGTGTGCGAAGCAGTAATCAGAGCAAAGGGTGGCTATTTTTAAGAAACTAGAATATAAAACATGTTTTCAGTTACTTCACCTTTTTTGTTTAGTACATAACTCCACATGTGTTCATTCATAGTTTTGATGCCTTCAGTGACAATCTACAATGTAAATAGTCATAAAAATAAAGAAATCGCATTGAATGAGAAAGTGTGTCCAAACTTTTGGCCTGTACTGTATATATTAAAAACACATATGTGAAAAAACACTAATGTTAAAAATAAAATAAAAAAATTTGCAAAAATTAAAGGCCTACTGAAATGAAATGTTATTATTTAAACGGGGATAGCAGGTCCATTCTATGTGTCATACTTGATCATTTCGCGATATTGCCATATTTTTGCTGAAAGGATTTAGTAGAGAACATCGACGATAAAGTTCGCAACTTTTGGTCGCTGATAAAAAAGCCTTGCCTGTACCGGAAGTAGCGTGACGTCACAGGTTGTGGAGCTCCTCACATCTGCACATTGTTTACAATCATGGCCACCAGCAGCGAGAGCGATTCGGACCAAGAAAGCGACAATTTCCCCATTAATTTGAGCGAGGATGAAAGATTCGTGGATGAGGAAAGTGAGAGTGAAGGATTAGAGGGCAGTGGAAGCGATTCAGATAGGGAAGATGCTGTGAGAGGCGGGTGGGACCTGATATTCAGCTGGGAATGACTAAAACAGTAAATAAACACAAGACATATATATTCTCTATTAGCCACAACAAAACCAGGCTTATATTTAATATGCCACAAATTAATCCGCATAAAAAACACCTCCCCCCTCCCGTCCATATAACCCACCAATACAACTCAAACACCCGCAAAACACACTCAATCCCACAGCCCAAAGTACCATTCACCTCCGTAAAGTTCATACAGCACATATATTTCCCCAAAGTTACGTACGTGACCTGCACATAGTGGCACGCACGTACGGGCAAGCGATCAAATGTTTGGAAGCCAAAGCTGCGTACTCATGGTAGCGCGTCTGCTATCCAACTCAAAGTCCTCCTGGTTGTGTTGCTGCAGCCAGCCGCTAATACACCGATCCCACCTACAGCTTTCTTCTTTGCTGTCTTCATTGTTCATTAAACAAATTGCAAAAGATTCACCAACACAGATGTCCAGAATACTGTGGAATTTTGCGATGAAAACAGACGACTTAATAGCTGGCCACAATGGTGTCCCAAAATGTCCGCACAATCCGTGACGTCACGCGCAAACGTCATCATACCGAGACGTTTTCAGCAGAATATTTCGCGGGAAATTTAAAATTGCACTTTACTATTCTAACCCGGCCGTATTGGCATCTGTTGCAATGTTAAGATTTCATCATTGATATATAAACTATCAGACTGCGTGGTCGGTAGTAGTGGGTTTCAGTAGGCCTTTAAAGCATCCTGTGTTTTTTTTTTTCAGCTTTCATTGACATTTGGAAAAAAGTTAGTTTGCCAGGGGTTATGAACAATTTTAAGCTTAACTGTACACTAGTACTTTATAAAAAAAGAAATGCAAAAATATCATTTTAATTACAGTTTCTATATTCAGACATGCGTCTTGAACTCACAGTTTTAGAGTTGCTTTGTTTGGAAACAGCAGCAGTGTATTTGGCCAGCTTCTCCCTCAGCGATGACTTCTCCAGCAGGCGGTCACACACTGATGGACCACAATTAGGTGGATTCATTTTAGCCGCCAGCTCACATTAATGTTCAATAAATCTCACCAGAGGTTTGGTCCATATCTTCTGACGAGGCACTTTTTAGAAAGGGTCTGCCAGCCTGGATGGAGGAAACATTGATGGTAAATGTTCATACATCAACGAGGGTAGATGTTAATACACCAGTGATGGTCGATGTTTATACACCAATTAGGGTAAAAGTTATACAACAATGAGGGTAAATACAGCAATAATGGTAGATGTTTATAGAACAGCCTCCCTTAACATCATTAAATCAGTGCATTTGTTTATGATCTTATCATTACCAACAGACCACTTCCACCAAATGATGCTGCCTTCCTGCCTTTCACCAGGACCATACAGTAAATGTCATGTTCCCATGGAGTTAAGGCGCTGATTAGAGTTTTAGTTAGAATGCTTTACGTAGATATGATCCAGTGAGAGCACTGTTGGAAAAAACGTGGAGTCTAGTCTGAGATAACGCAAGTCTGAAGGATGAAACTGCCTTAGGTCAGGAATGTTACTACATTCCTTTACTGGCCAAGGTGAGGACTTAAAAGGATTTTTTTTAAGCAGTGTGACAGCAAGTGTCAAAGAACAGATACGCTGAATGAAAAGTAATATCTAAGCCATCAAGGAAAATGTAATACTTCTGCTCATATTGTGCATGAAACAGCTGAAATTAGCAACCGGTGTTTAGGACTAATTGACGGGTTGTGCTGAAAATGCTTAAGGACAATTAGTTGTTTTGTTTGTGTGAATGTTTTTTAACCAATCTTGCTAAAATTGTCAATGACAAATTACGCTATGATTCGGCCAAACACCCAAAAGTTAGTGGGTGTTTTTGTAAAACGTATTGAGCCGTGTGAGAAATTTCAAGTCAAACTTGGCAGCGCCGTCATGTGGTGTATTTGTTGGAAAAATAATAGCACAGGCAACACAGTAGAGCTGATTGTTGACATTTTCAAAAGTGTGCCACAGTTCAGGAGTAGAGGAGTTGGCTACATTGTGACTGTATGTGCGATCAAAGGGAGGTTGAATTTGTTGAGCTCTTATCACTTTATTGTAATAACAAAAAATAATTTTCACCCAAAACTGGGGCAGGGTATAATTTTTTTTTAGCTTAACTGCACTTCAATTTGTGACTGAACAAACTGCTAAACCGGTTTGCTGATTGACTAATTAGTAGTTTTCAAGCAATCACTTGCAGTGTTTTCTTTGCAAGTTATCTGCAAATATATGGCTGTTCATAGTTATACAGTTGATCCCCAATACTTGCCTTACAAGACCACCAACGAATGGTAAAAAAACGACAAACAATGGACAAGACGATAAAAAGCTAGAAACAATTACTTTTTTGGGAAAAATGTCTAACTGTGACTAAAATGCATTGTATAATCAGTTTTATACATTAACAATTACAAGCAAACAGTGTACAGTATTTTACAGGGGTACCTCTGAATACAAGTGCTTCATTAAAGAGTTTTTCGGGGTACAAGCTCTCTCTGGGGTCATTTTTGTGCTTTGAGCAAAAATTTAGAGTTTTACTAGTATTAGCTGTTAGCTGAAATTGATAACTGTTTTTTTCAATCATTGGACGCTAGAAAAGTGAGTGTGAGGGACAGTGCTGAGAAGAACTTGATATGCATTGACTTAAATAAATGATCAAAAACATTACAGAGCATAGTTCTGCTAGTCTGCCACATACTGAAGCAGAATGAGCAAGTAACGCCTGTCAAGGATGTTAAAACAGTATCTAAACGGGGAACATTTATCCATGAAAATATGGAAAAGCAGCTCAAATGATACCAACAACTTTCTGGATATTCTCCAAGGTAAATACTGTATATTATTATTCCATTACTTCCTGAAACAACTGTAGTTATTTGTATTACATTCTATTGTATTGTTTTTCATCCGACTCTTAGGGATGCACGGTAATATCGGAGGCCGATAATTATCGACAGATAATGGCAATTATGACGTCACATCTATAATTACGATACCGAAAACATTAACTGATAGAATGATCCGGTAATTAAGGCTTACTTTTGTGTTTGTCATTGGACTTTCCAATATAGTCGCACATTTGTGATGTCATAATACTGCACGCATGGCCTGTTGTGTAGAGAAAAGCAACCACTGTCACTGGTGTTAGATTTTTTTGTAGGCTTTCTTTACCATGTCAGAAAAAGCCGCTTTTGCCGCTAAGCCAAGACCTAGCATCGGCGACCGCAGCAAATGTAAAGCCAGAGAACTGATGAGAAAGCGTTTGATAAAAAGGAACAATTTGAAAGAGAATACCTTAGGGAAAAATCTAATTTGACAAAATGAGTTGTTTATGTTTAACATCATGGTTAATCTGGAGGCACAGACAACGGGACAAGCGGTAGAAAATGGATGGATGGACCACTCTTAGTTAACTATGATTTCTTAGTGGAAAAAAATGCACTTTATATTTGAACTGTGCTTTCTTTGTTATACAATTGAATGTTGCCTTTCTATGAGGTAAGCACTTATTGCATTATTGTATTACTGTCAGGGAAAAATACTTGTATTTATTTTATTTTTGCCAATCAACAAGAAAAGATGACTTCACTTGTTTCGGTCTAACTGTAATGCATAATCTTATTGGCTGATGTATGTTGTGTTGGACAGATCTGTATTTTTCCTTTTAAAAAATTATATTCGGAATGTTTGAGTTTCTTGTTGTCTATCAATAACATAATTGAAAAGTTGAAATATCAATAAATTCCATCTTCTTCTTGCTCTATGCAATGATTCTATTTGTTTAAATTATAGAATTATAGTAGGCAGGGTATTTGTGCTCAAATTATTGTTAATGAGGTCGAACAATACCAGTTGACTTTATCCTATTCCCTTAAATAGATGTGTGTATTTTTTGGTAGTGTGTCTACATTTTGAGCAAAAGCATGCACTATAATTTTTTCTCACAAAATATTGTGTAAATATTTAGATACAAATATCAGTTATCTATCAGTTGTAAAGGTCTGGAAATTATCGGTATCGGTTTAAATTTCCATTATTGTGCATCCCTACAATTTTTATTAACTAAGTTACATTTTCTTTTTGAAAGGGATGTTATATCTTAACATTTTACTGTTTTGGGGGGACCAAGCACTGATCAAAAAGTTATTTATTTTATTCGAATGGGCAATGCTGTTTCGTAATACAAGTTTTTCAAGGTAAGAGCTACGTCGAGGAAACAACATGCTGTATATATTAACTATATATCCCGAGCGACCACTTTGTATACAAAATGTGTTTACACATGTGTCTTGTCAAAGCGTCTTACTGCTGCAAAATGTTGAGTACATTTACTTGTGAGATAGCACCCTCTGCCAGATAGCGCCATCAAACCATTTTCATACAGGTTACCATTAAAAAAAAAAAACTAATTTTTACACTTCATAGCAGAAAAACAAAATTTGTGAATATGCAGGGATCAACTGTACTTTTGTTTGCTGATTTCACAAGTGTCATTAATTGAAGATGTATGCAGAGAAATCGCCAAACCAGATGGTCACCTTTTCTGGGACGTCCGCTGTCCTCTCAAACCTCATCTTCAGATTGTTTAATAGCAAACTTGGTTTTTCACGGGGACTAGCTGGAACTTGCTCTTCAAGCTCTTCTGGTGTCTTGAAGTCTGTCAGGTGATCTTTGTCCATCCCCCTCTCTTCTTCTTCTTGTTCTTTTTTTTCGGCTCTTTGTAGAGCTGCCGAGAGTGTAAAGGTCGTAGTGTTTGGACTTTGTGGCTCTTCCTGAGGAGGCTGGTGATACACTAGGTTTTTTGGAGGAGGAGGAGGAGAAAGAGGTGGCGGGGGAGGAGGATGAGGGGGCTGCTCACTCCCAGGACCTGCCCGGACTGGGATGTGCGGTGCGCCGTGAGATAGTATAGGTGAGGAGATGAATGGAGCCTTGTCTTGGGTACCAATGTTCCCAGCTTGTTCCCAGCGTTTCTTCAAAGCACTCAAGTTATTTGAGCGAAGGGAGGAGGCACTTTCAAAGCCCTGCAAGACAACGCAGAAATGTTTTAAAAAGCCATTTTGCGAGAAAAGTACATTCGTTTTTTCCGCTATTCAACTGGCGTCCTGTGGGCCAAATCAGGCCTGAAAATGACACGAGGCCCAAAAAAACTTGGAAGACTTAACATTTTTGCAGCAGATTTACAAACCCCGTTTCCATATGAATTGGGAAATTGTGTTAGATGTAAATATAAACGGAATACAATGATTTGCAAATCATTTTCAACCCATATCCAGTTGAATATGCTACAAAGACAACATATTTGATGTTCAAACTGATAATGATTATTTGCAACAAAAAAAAATGTTTAACTTTAGAATTTGATGCCAGCAACACGTGACAAAGAAGTTGGGAAAGGTGGCAATAAATACTGATAAAGTTTGAGGAATGCTCATCAAACACTTATTTGGAAAATCCCACAGGTGTGCAGGCTAATTGGGAACAGGTGGGTGCCATGATTGGGTATAAAAACAGATTCCCAAAAAATGCTCAGTCTTTCACAAGAAAGGATGGGGCTAGGTACACCCCTTTGTCCACAACTGAGTGAGCAAATAGTCAAACAGTTTAAGAACAACGTTTCTCAAAGTGCAATTGCAAGAAATTTAGGGATTTCAACATCTACGGTCCATAATATCATCAAAAGGTTCAGAGAATCTGTAGAAATCACTCCACGTAAGCGGCATGGCCGGAAATCAACATTGAATGACCGTGACCTTCGATCACTCAGACGGCACTGTATCAAAAACCGACATCAATCTCTAAAGGATATCACCACATGGGCTCGGGAACACTTCAGAAAACCACTGTCACTAAATACAGTTTGTCGCTACATCTGTAAGTGCAAGTTAAAGCTCTACTATGCAAAGCGAAAGCCATTTATCAACAACATCCAGAAACGCCGCCGGCTTCTCTGGGCCCGAGATCATCTAAGATGGACTCATGCAAAGTGGAAAAGTGTTCTGTGGTCTGACGAGTCCAGATTTCAAATTGTTTTTGGAAATATTCGACATCGTGTCATCCGGACCAAAAGGGAAGCGAACCATCCAGACTGTTATCGAGGCAAAGTTCAAAAGCCAGCATCTGTGATGGTATGGGGGTGTATTAGTGCCCAAGGCATGGGTAACTTACACATCTGTGAAGGCACCATTAATGCTGAAAGGTACATACAGGTTTTGGAACAACATATGCTGCCATCTAAGCGCCGTCTTTTTCTTGGACGCCCCTGCTTATTTCAGCAAGACAATGCCAAGCCACATTCAGCACGAGTTACAACAGCGTGGCTTTGTAAAAAAAGAGTGCGGGTACTTTCCTGGCCCGCCTGCAGTCCAGACCTGTCTCCCATCGAAAATGTGTGGCGCATTTTGAAGCGTAAAATACGACAGCGGAGACCCCGGACTGTTGAACGACTGAAGCTCTACATAAAACAAGAATGGGAAAGAATTCCACTTTCAAAGCTTCAACAATTAGTTTCCTCATTTCCCAATTGTTTAATGAGTGTTGTTAAAAGAAAAGGTGATGTAACACAGTGGTGAACATGCCCTTTCCCAACTACTTTGGCACGTGTTGCAGCCATGAAAGTTAATTATTATTTGCCAAAAAAAAATAAAGTTTATGAGTTTGAACATCAAATATCTTGTCTTTGTAGTGCATTCAATTGAATATGGGTTGAAAAGGATTCGCAAATCATTGTATTCCGTTTATATTTACATCTAACACAATTTCCCAACTCATATGGAAACAGGGTTTGTAAAAAAAAAAAAAAAGAAACACTCAAGCACTGTCGTAAAGATTAGTGTTTACCAGAGGACCGCCAAAAAATATCTGTTTCTCAGCTGTGGTCTGTATGGGTCGCAGTGGTACTCATTTGTAATACATTGATCCACCACTGGTGACAGTAATGGCAATATCAAACAGAAAAAGTCTGGAGCTTAAGTCATAGAGAAGTTTCTAAAGCGCAAAAATTATGACTCAAGTGGTGAAGCGGTATTTTCATTTGCACTTTTATGGACAGTTTATTTTTATTCCCATTAAATTTAGTTAGAATGTATTTATTTTTGCACTGTGTAATTGCATGTAAAATAATTTTCCTCTGTTTTATGAGTACCTTCTTTTGCAATATATTTGATTAGATATTTTTGTAATCAGACTGACCTAAGCCTTAATAATCTTTGTGATAAATAGTTTTATATCATTTGACAAAGGTTATGCTGTAAACTGTAAGTAGGTTAGATATACACTACCGTTCAAAAGTTTGGGGTCACATTGAAATGTCCTTATTTTTGAAGGAAAAGCACTGTACTTTTCAATTAAGATAACTTTAAACTAGTCTTAACTTTAAAGAAATACTCTCTATACATTGCTAATGTGGTAAATTACTATTCTAGCTGCAAATGTCTGGTTTTTGGTGCAATATCTACATAGGTGTATAGAGGCCCATTTCCAGCAACTATCACTCCAGTGTTCTAATGGTACAATGTGTTTGCTCATTGGCTCAGAAGGCTAATTGATGATTAGAAAACCCTTGTGCAATCATGTTCACACATCTGAAAACAGTTTAGCTCGTTACAGAAGCTACAAAACTGACCTTCCTTTGAGCAGATTGAGTTTCTGGAGCATCACATTTGTGGGGTCAATTAAACGCTCAAAATGGCCAGAAAAAGAGAACTTTAATTTGAAACTCGACAGTCTATTCTTGTTCTTAGAAATGAAGGCTCAAACACAAAATTGTTTGGGTGACCCCAAACTTTTGAACGGTAGTGTACCTTTTGAATACAATTAAAATCAAGAGTAAGATTACCAATTCAGTGTTAATATTTGAGTAGGCCTTGAACCCCTCGGCAGCAGAAAAGTTGGGCCTCAAGGTCAAAAAGGTTAAGAATCCCTGATATAGATGATCTTTGACTAGCATTTTTTTCAGAAAGTCCCTAAAAACAGCAAATCCTTCCTATAGACTGGGCTATTTTATTAAAATTTAGTAACTCTGTAAAAATAAATATTTAAAAATAAAATATCCTGTGCATTTGGACACTGGTTCTTAAGAATATACAAAATAAGAATAACAGTGAAAAGAGAAGTCCGGCCCCTCGGTCCTTAGCTTTCTGGAAAAGTGGCCCCTAAAACAATTTAGTTATATAGCCCTGGTCTACATGGATGATCTTGGTACCAAAGTAAAGAGGAGATTTTGACTTTTTTGAGACATATTTCACATACAGTAGGTTTGCTACTGGATAAGAGTCTAAACAAAGATGCTCATTTAGTGAGTTAGCACTGCAGTACTCAAGGAATGATACTTGTGCCATTGGAATGACTAAATATTAGCTTTAAAAAGTATCTTTCATTAGTCTTTTCCATCCATCCATCCATTTTCTACCACTTGTCCCGTTCGGGGTTGCGGGGGTGCTGGAGCCTATCTCAGCTGCATTCGGGCGGAAGGCGGGGTACACCCTGGACAAGTCGCCACCTCATCACAGGGCCAACACAGATAGACAGACCACATTCACACTCACATACACACACTAGGGACCATTTAGTGTTGCCAATCAACCTATCCCCAGGTGCATGTCTTTGGAGGTGGGAGGAAGCCGGAGTACCCGGAGGGAACCCACGCAGTCACGGGGAGAACATGCAAACTCCACACAGAAAGATCTCGAGCCCGGGATTGAACTCAGGACCTTCGTATTGTGAGGCACATGCACTGGCCCTAGTGTGTGAATGTGAGTGTGAATGTTGTCTGTCTATCTGTGTTGGCCCTGTCACGATCACGGGGTCGCAGCTTGCTGCGCGGTTGTTCTCCCAATGCAAAGGAACGGCTCCGGACGAAGGCGTAAGGTAGGAAGTGATTTATTTATCATAAATCATCCAATAAACAAAAACAACAGGGATGCGTGCAGAGCGCACGGGAAGTTAAGGAACTATTACTTAGCATAGGCAAAAGACAAGGAACACTAGAACTCAAAAACTCACGTGACAAGTGCATGGAGCAAACACAATGAGAGCAGGACGAGTGACTGGCAAAGGCAACTTAAATAATGCCTCTGATTAGCGCTCGGGAAGCAGGTGAGCGGGCGAGCACTAATCAGAGACAGGTGCACACAAAGAGTGACCATGACAACCAAAACAAACTCACAGGAGCACAACAAATAACAAAAGGAGTCCAAAATTAACAGAAAACACAAAAACATGATCCGGACCATGGATCATGACAGTACCCCCTCCTCAAGGACAGATACCAGATGTCCATATGAAAACAAAAACAAAAAAAAAAAGCAGGGTCAAAAGTCACGGGCGGGCGGAGGGAGGACTTGGAGGTGGGTCGCCAGGCCAAGTGTCCCCGAATCCACCGAGGCAAAGTCAAGTGGCGGCGGCGAGTGGAACGCCGCTGCAGCAAGCGAGGCGGGCGACCAGGGAATGGCCACATTCGTGGCCGACGGGGAGGTGGGCGCACTTGGCGAGGCGGACGACCAGGGAGCGGCCACATCCGTGGTCGACGAGGAGGTGGGCGTGTCGGCGCCGTCATGGCAGGCGTGGCAGCAGGCACCACTGGCGAGTCTGGTGTGGTTGCAGGTACCACCGGCGAGTTTGGCGTGATTGCAGGTACCACCGGCGAGTCTGGCGTGATTGCAGGTACCACCGGTGAGTCTGGCGTGCTTGCAGGTACCACCGGTGAGTCTGGCGTGCTTGCAGGTACCACCGGTGAGTCTGGCGTGCTTGCAGGTACCACCGGCGTCTGGCGAGGAGCAGGCGCAGGCGTCTGGCGAGGAGCAGGCGCAGGCGTCTGGCGAGGAGCAGGCGCAGGCGTCTGGCGAGGAGCAGGCGCAGGCGTCTGGCGAGGAGCAGGCGCAGGCGTCTGGCGAGGAGCAGGCGCAGGCGTCTGGCGAGGAGCAGGCGCAGGCGTCTGGCGAGGAGCAGGCGCAGGCGTCTGGCGAGGAGCAGGCGCAGGCGTCTGGCGAGGAGCAGGCGCAGGCGTCTGGCGAGGAGCAGGCGCAGGCGTCTGGCGAGGAGCAGGCGCAGGCGTCTGGCGAGGAGCAGGCGCAGGCGTCTGGCGAGGAGCAGGCGCAGGCGTCTGCCGAGGAGCAGGCGCAGGCGTCTGCCGAGGAGCAGGCGCAGGCGTCTGCCGAGGAGCAGGCGCAGGCGTCTGCCGAGGAGCAGGCGCAGGCGTCTGCCGAGGAGCAGGCGCAGGCGTCTGCCGAGGAGCAGGCGCAGGCGTCTGCCGAGGAGCAGGCGCAGGCGTCTGCCGAGGAGCAGGCGCAGGCGTCTGCCGAGGAGCAGGTGCAGGCGTCTGCCGAGGAGCAGGTGCAGGCGTCTGCCGAGGAGGAGGTGCAGGCGTCTGCCGAGGAGGAGGTGCAGGCGTCTGCCGAGGAGGAGGTGCAGGCGTCTGCCGAGGAGCAGGTGCAGGCGTCTGCCGAGGAGCAGGTGCAGGCGTCTGCCGAGGAGCAGGTGCAGGCGTCTGCCGAGGTGCAGGTACGGGTGCCTGTCGGGGTGCAGGTACGGGTGCCTGCCGGGGTGCAGGCACGGGTGCCTGCCGGGGTGCAGGCACGGGTGCCAGCCGGGGTGCAGGCACGGGTGCCAGCCGGGGTGCAGGCACGGGTGCCAGCCGGGGTGCAGGCACGGGTGCCAGCCGAGGAGCAGGTACAGGAACTGGAGATGGTGGCGTCTGCAGGCCCACCGGAGATGCTGGCGGCTTCTGCAGGCCCACCGGAGATGCTGGTGGCGTCTGCAGGCCCACCCGGGCTGAGGTTAGCCATGAGCATGGCAGAGGTGGTCTCGCTGGGGGTTGCGGCTTGGCATGCTGACGGACTGGTGGTGGAGGACGGGTTGGAGGTTGCGGTTTGGCTGGGCGCAGCCGAGCAGCCCCACCAGCACAGCTCCCGGCCCCAGCCCCCCCCTCAAGGGGCGGATACCAGACGCGCTGCTTGCGGTCTGGAACAGTCTTTACGGGTGGGTGGCGGGAAGTCAGGAGGGGGGCAAAATCCTCCCCTCTAAATTGTCCAAAATGTCTTTTCCCACCCCCCACCTGAGGTCTTTTGGGAGGATGAGAGGAAAAAGTCACTGACGTGGGCGGGGCTAGAGTCCTAGGGGGCGGAGCTTGGCACTCAGAAGGAGACTGTGGCTGACATCTACATTTCAAAAGAATGTCCTGACAAGGTATAATTTTAGAATTAAAGTCTTTAGGAGGTTGTTGACGCAAGGAGACAGAATTCAGAAAAAAAAAATTCTGGGCCATGACGTCATCAGCCGTGGACGGAGTGACGTCATCGGGGGAAGGATACTGGGCTGCCTGCAACTTGCTTCGGTCCGGGGGAGGAGCTTGCGGGAGTGAAGCGTTCTGACGGCGAGGCGAAGCCCTTCTGGACGGCTTCCGCCTTTGCCTGCGCGTCCGGTACTGCTGTGTAGCGGCGATGTCTTCGGACCAGAGGGAGTCGATGGGGATAAGGGAGCCTCCAGGTCCCCACATAAGGTTCGACCTCTCCTCCGTCGAATAGCGAAGCGTCTCCACTTCCATCGCTCGCAACACCATGCGCGTACCTTCATCCATCTCACCCTGGTCCGTTTGCGGGAGAACGGTTGCTGCTCTCATTCTGTCACGAACGGAGGGTCGCAGCTTGCTGCGCGGTTGTTCTCCCAATGCAAAGGAACGGCTCCGGACGAAGGCGTAAGGTAGGAAGTGATTTATTTATCATAAATCATCCAATAAACAAAAACAACAGGGATGCGTGCAGAGCGCACGGGAAGTTAAGGAACTATTACTTAGCATAGGCAAAAGACAAGGAACACTAGAACTCAAAAACTCACGTGACAAGTGCATGGAGCAAACACAATGAGAGCAGGACGAGTGACTGGCAAAGGCAACTTAAATAATGCCTCTGATTAGCGCTCGGGAAGCAGGTGAGCGGGCGAGCACTAATCAGAGACAGGTGCACACAAAGAGTGACCATGACAACCAAAACAAACTCACAGGAGCACAACAAATAACAAAAGGAGTCCAAAATTAACAGAAAACACAAAAACATGATCCGGACCATGGATCATGACAGGCCCTGCGATGAGGTGGCGACTTGTCCAGGGTGTACCCCGCCTTCCGCCCGATTGTAGCTGAGATAGGCTCCAGCGCCCCCCGCGAGCCCCCCGCGACCCCGAAGGGATTAAGCGGTAGAAAATGGATGGATGGATGGATGCACTAACCCCTGTTCCACCGTGCTGCCCTCATTAGTCTTTTGTTATATGAAATTATTTTTGACCATATGCTGATCTCACGCTGTTTGCGACTAATATTGATTAAGTGCTTGAGGTTTTGAAATTGGTACGCAATTCATTTAGTACGGTCTATGGCTACATTCACATTGCAGGTTGTGATGCCCAATTTGGATTTTCTGTTAAATCCGGTCTTTTTATGTGGTCATTCACATTACAAAAAAAATTTTATATACTGTATAGTGCTTGTGCGCAACCGGAGTCAACATTTTCCCAACTGAATTATTACACGTATGAAGATAAAGAAGGAGGGCAAGAATTTTGGCTCTTGCGGTTTGTGGCCCATTTGCTACAATGTCTATTTCGAGAAGCCTGTGAGTAGAGTTGGAGTCAGGAGTGTTTGGACATTGACGGGAGTTCTAAATCATCTTTTTCTTGACTGTTTTCTGCCCATTCGTCCACCTTTTTATTTTGCAATCGTCTGGTTTATCAAATAATGCCATTTGTTGATTTTCGATGATGTATGGATTGTAGTTAGACTGCAGTTGCATGGGATACATATCGGATTTATATCCACATACGAAAGAGGCCTTGTGCGGATTTGAAAAAAAAAACAAAAAAAAACAGAATTTTACTTTTCACATGAAACAATCAGATACATGTCACATATAGGCAAAAAAACACAATTTACATGCAATGTGACCATAGCTCATGTTGCCCAATTTACCAAGTTCTGGTCCACTCACTGTCTAGTTACACAACAATAAAACTTGCACACGGAGACTTCCTGTTAAGTACAAAGTAAACTTAAAAAAAAAAATCAGCAGTATTTTCCTGGATTCTATCACCACAACAAACAAAATGCACATATTCCTTTTTTTCCATTCATTAAACAATTAATCGAAGCAACAGAAAATAAATCAAAATTTCTAATCAGATGAATCGAGTTGATCATTTCAGCTGTAGGCAACTTTGTTCTATATCTTGACTACAGTGAATAACGTTCATACAGTACATGCACAAATGTTCCTCCAATGGCTAACAATAAACTAATAAAGTAACTAACACAGTTGATATACGCGGACGCAGTTTCCACACGGCCGCTGTAATAAAGCGCATATGAGAGTACTGGTGTGTGGGCGCCATGATCTGTTGGGCGGCTAATAGCAAAGTTTTCTTTTCTTTTTTTCAAATTAATGATGACGTGCATTTATTATAAATAAAGAATGAAAGCAGTGTTGCCCAATTTACCAAGTTCTGGTCCACTCACTGTCTAGTTACACAACAATAAAACTTGCACACGGAGACTTCTTGTTAAAAGTACAAAGTAAACTTTAAAAAAAAAAAAACAGCAGTATTTTCCTAGATTCTATCACCACAACAAACAAAATGCGCATATTCCTTTTTTTTTCCATTCATTAAACAATTAATCGAAGCAACAGAAAATAAATCAAAACTTTTTTCCAATCAAATGAATCGAGTTGATCATTTCAGCTGTAGGCAACTTTGTTCTATATCTTGACTACAGTGAATAACGTTCATACAGTACATGCACAAATGTTCCTCCAATGGCTAACAATAAACTAATAAAGTAACTAACACAGTCAAAATACGCGGACGCAGTTTCCACACGGCCGCTGTAATAAAGCGCATATGAGAGTAGTGGTGTGTGGGCGCCATGATCTGTTTGGCGGCTAATAGCAAAGTTTTCTTTTCTTTTTTTCAAATTAATGATGACGTGCATTTATTATAAATAAAGAATGAAAGCAGAACATTTTACAACTATTTTCCCTAACATAGGCATCGGGGCTATAAAATGTGTTTTATCCAATTAATCGATAGATGAGGCATCTATTTTAGCTGTTTTACTGTGTAAAACAATGGCCCGTTTCTGGTCAGTCATTGAGGAGTCAACATAAACAGGTTCCACTGTGTTTTTTTATATAAGTGTTGTTTAGCCATTACTATCTGCGTTTTTAGAAGGTTAAATGCCACATGTAACAAGACACAGTGCTAAGACCTTGGCAGGGATATTCTGTAAAAGGAAATGCCCGACCGACTCCTTCAACTACTGGCACATTAGGAGGACAGCTGTTTTAACAAGCCAGGGAATACTGACAACCTCTTTAACCTCTTTACTGAGACAACTTCAGGCAACATCTTTCTCAAGACAGAGCTAACAGGGTTGAGCATGCCGGCGGCGCATTCCATTCCAGACATTCAACAATTTCACCTTTACTTAAAAAACAGAGGAGAGCTGTGTTCACCATTAATGCAAAAAAAAAAAAAAACGAGGCTTGCTCACACAACAGCAACAGGAGGCTTTGTGTGACCGTCGCAAACTTCCTGAATTGTGAAAGAGGAATGACATGTTAAAGAGGATCTGAGCATAGTCATAAATCACACTCATAATAAGCGCTCAACAATGTCTACTACTTTTGTAGGCATTTAAACACCATCATCACATTAATTACTACAGATTTAATGATATTTCTGACTTTCAGTTCAAAAGTAACATATGACAAATCAGCATGTGGCTAGACCAAAATTCAAGAAACGCAAAAAGGCAATTTTAAGGGAAAAGAGAATAAACCTGTGGGTATGGTGAGCCAGCAAGAAGTAAAACCAAAACAGGCAGGAAGATATGAGAGTGTCCTCCGCTTTGTCCTTCTGCACATCAATGAGAGGTGGAAGTCCGCCAGATGTCGGCCACCAGACTAAATATGCTCCCTAGGACTATGGTCCAACCCCTTTGACACCAGACAAGAGTGGCAGAAAGCCCAGCAAACTACAGCGCAGGAAATGAATGCACTTTCAGAAAGGAAAGTTAACTCTTTGTTTACTGTGCAACTTACAGAAACCACTTTATTCCAATCCGGCAGACACGCCAGACTGCTGCGTTAAAACCTGGTCTTGGTTTCACATAACTGCTTTAAATGAATGACTGCATAACTTAGTCTGACATGACTCATTGTTTTGTGCTTGGAACAACAGCAGTCTGTTGCATGCAAAAACTCAATGCAACCAGATAAAAATGAGTGTTGCTAAAAGTGTGGTATGTGGAGTCATTGTCACAAATGTAAAACTTCAGTACTACCTCAATTACAAGCTAAATTGGTTCTGTGTCAATGCTATTAACTCAAAACACTTAGTCAATGTCACCCATTGAAATGAATTTAAATCAATTGAAGCTTGCTCCCCCCAAAACAGCACCATTTTAACATGAAACAACCTTTTAAAAGAAAAAACTACTTTTAGATTAGAAATAATGTATAAAAAACAATACAATAGAATCTACTACTAACTACAGTATTTAAACATTTTTTAAAGTAATAATAATGTGCAGCATTTATCTTTGAAAACAGTACGAAATCTCCTTAAAGCGGCTTCTCCGTCAAACACACCATCAGCAGCTTCTGCATACTTTCATGGATAAATGTCCGCTATTTATACGTTATTTTAACAACCTTGGCTGGCGTGATTTACTCATTCTGCTTCGCTATGGTGAAGACAAGAGTAAAACCAGATGTTTTGGTCTGATCTTACGGGGTACACTGACATTTTGCTAAGCCAACTAATGGCGGGATGCTTGTAACTCACATTTTTGCTTGTAACGTAAAGCTAACATTTAGTCAAGAGACAGCTCCTGTCTCAAAACACTCTTAAGTTAAGGTAGCCCTGTACTATATTTCAAATTAAAGGTCGTCTGACATACATACATAATTGACTAAGCACTAACCAACTGACCTGCTTGACAATAAGATGAATCTACTCTGGTTAAGCAGCCCTCATTACACAAAAAAAACATTTCTGGTAAACATCTTTATCATGGCTGTTAGCAATAGCCAAGAGCACGAATGCGAGCAAAGTGGTTGACAAACCCGCCTGTGTCGACCAACTCATCAAGTCCTGGTCCACAGTCTCATAACTACAAAACAAAAGCCTGCTTAAGGTGTATATGACACACACACACACTGCTTTTCATTTGAAATTAATGTCAACATGCGTTGTAATGTCAACGTCGTCATTATTGCAAAGCAGCGTAAAACGACAGTAGCAACTACTGGACTGGACTCTCACTATTATGTTAGATCCACTATGGACTGGACTCTCACAATATTATGCTAGATCCCCTCGACGTCCATTGCACCGGTCGCCCATGGGGGCGGTCCCCACATCTGCGGTCCCCTCCAAGGTTTCTCATTGTCATCCCATTGGGTTGAGTTTTTTCTTGCCCTGATGTGGGATCTGAGCCGAGGATGTCGTTGTGGCTTGTGCAGCCCTTTGAGACACTCGTGATTTAGGGCTATATAAGTAGACATTGATTGACTGTCTGGACACATGGCATTACAACATGCACATGGTGACTTCCTGTTCACTGCAAAGTAAGCTTCAAAATAAAGCATATGTCAGTACTGTCTTTTATCACAGCAATTAATAAGATGATTATTAGCCACAAAAAGAAAGATTTGCACATGTACAATAGCTTTATTGTCATTGTAGTCAAGACGTTAGATAATTACCGCAACAGCTGTTAAGAGTATAAAATATTTGAAAACAAAAGACTCAAAATAAAACGTATGCACAAATAGAGGAAACTGCCAAACTGTCGAAGGTTTAAAATATCAGTTATCGCCCATTCTACTTATGTCTCTGGCTTGTGTCACAAATGTGCAAGCAATGGCTAGTTAGAAGGGTTACAAAACTGAGTTGCGTAACCTAATCAAATAAAGCATTAAAGGAGATTTAATTAGATACTTAACTCACTTTCTTAACTTCAGTAATTACGTTAGTTACTTTAATCACAATATACTGTGCTGTCTCCATTGTTTTACCATTGTCCAAGACAAAAGCTGTGATTGTTTACTAGGTTAATAGCAGCATTGCTCAAAAAGTTAAAGGGTAACTATTTTAATCTACATTTAAAATAGTTCCTTGTATATATACCATATTTTCTGCACTATAAGGCGCACCTAAAAACCTCCTATTTTCTCAAAAGCTGACAGTGTGCCTTATAATCCGATCCGCCTTATATAGTGTGCCTTATAATCCGATCCGCCTTATATATGGACCAATATTGAGCCACAACAAACCTAAACTTCATTTTCATAAAGTTTAGGTCTAGCAACTACGGTAAACAGCCGCCAACTTCTTTTTCCCCCGTAGAAGAAGAAGCGCTTCTTCTTCTACGGTAAGCAGCCGCCAACTTAATTTTCCCCCGTAGAAGAAAAAGCGCTTCTAACCCAAAAATGGCTCCTATTAAGAGACACGCTTACGACGCAGAGTTTAAACTTAAGACGATCAGTCACGCAGTAGAACACGGGAATAGAGCAGGAGCGAGAGAATTTAACATAAACGAATCAATGGTGTTTAATTCGGACACTGAAGAAGAATTTGAGGGATTCGTGGATGAGGAATAACTTCATAAAGTGAGCTTTACGTGTTTATTTTGTGTGTTGTGTTGTGTGACATTAACGTTTGAGCAACGTTGAGTTACTGATATTGTTATTGCTCTGCACTATTTCGAGTGTTACTATATTGTGATTGCACTAACGTTTGATTTACCGTAACAGTATCACTGTTTTTTACGTGTTTATTGAATCAGGGAAAAGTTTCCCTCCACTATGTGATATAAATGTTGCACTACATGTTATACCTTGCTGTTGTTAAAAGATAAACAAAACACCACGTCACTGACTTTACCTCGGGGAAAACAACAAAACAGCTGTTCATTCATTTTGGGAGTGAACAGAGTTGTCAGAACGCTGGTTTGTAATCTATTAATAAAGTTTGACTGACCTATCTGACTGTTTTGTTGACATTCCCTTTAGCGCAGCTCCATCTAATGGATGCATAGGTGCGCCTTATAATCCGGTGCGCCTTATATATGAACAAAGTTTTGAAATATGCCATTCATTGAAGGTGCGCCTTATAATCCGGTGTGCCTTATAGTGCGGAAAATACGGTATATATATATACATATATATACAGTGTATATTTTATTGTATTTTTTTTTAATCTGTCCTTTCTAATCCATTTTCTACATCTTGTTACTCTCTGTGTCTCCTAGCCGCTCAGGCAAATCTTATAGCCTAAAAATGCATTTTTCCATCGATAACGTGACATCAAGTGCGCATTCTTTCAGTGAATTACTGCGCAAGGAATGTATATATACAGCCCGGATCCCGGCCAAATTGTTTTAACTCAATGCGGCACCCAGTTTGGGGAGTCAACAATGCAAAAAGGATGTTACCATTTACAATATTTTCAGCAATGAAATGTTATATTTATTGGTTGTTGCACACATGACAGGACATGCGCCAATTTTGCTTCAATTTTTTTTTTATTTCACATCCTTTTCAAATACATTTCAGGTGTGCGCCGATAAATAAATAAGCAGTCATCCTGTATACCTTTTATCGGAGGCGGACGTTCCTATCCTTCCGTTTGAACAGTTTTACTTGAGGTTTACGTTCTTTTTGTCCACTCACAATTAGGGTGCAACGATTAGTCGACATTGTCGACAAAAAAAATTGTCGCCGACAATTATATTAGTCTACAATAATTGTGACGTCATCACGGGCAGAAGCTGGTTCGTGCAAACACTCGCAAAAACATTGCTAGTGAAAACATGTAAAGTATGGGGATAGTTCCTCTTATCCTTGTTAAAAACATGAATACCTTGCTCATTTTGCAAAGCGGACTTTGTTTTTATGGCAGTACATCTGTGATATGCAAGCATTTAAAGCGGAGGCATGATATCAGACGTCTTGAGGGAGAATGCGGTCTCAACTTGGTAAGAGTGTTAGCTTGTACCTTGCTAGCTAGCTAACAAGAGTGAGACCTTGTGTGAAAAAGAACTTTAAACTATCATTTTAGCCATAGTCAGCCAGCTAAACTTTGTCTACATCAATTCGAGTACTTTTTAAAGCAGCGTCTATTTGTAATCCAATAAAAGAAATGGCACAATCACAAACGCATGCACACAACACACACAGACATTCAGCACCAATGCCTGTGGTATCATAAGATTAAACATACAATCTATTAGTTAACATGTTAAGAATTAATCAATGATACAATTCTATACATTGAGTCTAATAGAGTGCTAAAACTGCCAGGAGTTAATCAATATACCAGTGTACAGCTTTTTAAACACATCACAAAATGCCTATTTTCTTTATGAGGAAATTAGATTTGGTGCTCAGTGGCCTTGTGGTTAGAGTGTCCGCCCTGAGATCGGTAGGTCGTGAGTTCCAACCCCGGCCGAGTCATACCAAAGACTATAAAAAATGGGACCCATTACCTCCCCGTTTGGCACTCAGCATCAAGGGTTGGAATTGGGGGTTAAATCACCAAAAATGATTCTCGGGCGCAGCCACCGCTGCTGCTCACTGCTCCCTCACCTCACAGGGGGTGAACAAGGGGATTGGGTCAAATGCAGAGGACAAATTTCACCACACCTAGTGTGTGTGTGACAATCATTGGTACTTTAACTTAACTTTGTTTTATTGCTGCTGTTTTAACTACATAAAGGTTTATTTTTTAACACTTTAATAGTCATTTTAATTTATATAACTACTGAATGAGCAGCACAGTTACAGTATAAATACATATTTATGAGTGAATTACTGATCTTTGTTGTTCGAAAGCACATGTCTAAAATAACTTAATTTAATTTAATTAACCTTTTAAGGCCCAAGCGGTTTGTTTACATGCTTTTTTATTTCTCTTTGCTATTTGGGCTTATTGGACCCTAATTAGAATAAAAACTACAAATCATCTTTTTATATGATGTACTTAGTCCATAAGTAACAAACGTGTACTTCATGTTTAGTGACTTGCTAATTCTAAATTTTAAACTTTTTTTCCAAATTCCATTGCATGTTATACTCTTCTGACACCACCAGATAGCAGTATAAGGTTCCACATAAGGGCCAGAAGACCCCAATTCAGTAGTGTACACAATTTTGTAAATAAGAGCTAAAAGGTGCTGTCCACGCATGTGGCCAACTAAGCCTTTAGAGGTTTAACGCCGCATTTAAAAGTCAATGGAAAAATTAGCCATTAAATTGGTCTTTGCTTTATATTCCAACAAGTTAACTCATCGTGACGATAGTCGATGGCTCGGGGACTCTCAAAATAGGCTTTAGTTGCAGAGTCACTCACAATCACTATGATTTTAAGCAACATGATGAACCGTGTCTCAGGTATAAAACCACCAATAGAAACTTATTTTTAGGTAAACCCCTAGTACAGGGTTCCCCAACCTTTTTTCCAACAGGGACCTGTTTAATGTATGCATTATTTTCACGGCAACAGCAAAAGAATGAGCTTGAAAAATGTGCCTTTTATTTTATATGTCCATTAATTTGCATTGTCCCATGTACAAAGGAGTTGTAATATACATCTATTAACAAGCGTATTGGTGTATTTAGTGGTGCAGGTGAAAGTAAGTCGCAGAAAATGCGGTAGTTTATAAATTATTGTTTCTGTGCGGCCGGGTAGCAAATGTGTCATAGACTGGTACAGGTCCCCGGACCGATGGTTGGGCACCACTGCCCTCTCATACAGACAGAGACGGGGATTGTAACATACCTGCTCTAGTAGTATAAATAGATCCCATTAAACTGACACACTGCCACAGTTTCACCAGTACATCTCCATGGCAACCACAGTCAACAATATAAAATCATCACCTTAGGCGGTTTAACAAGGAAGATTCAATACATGTTGTACCCTTCACATATAAAGACAAACAAGAATGTCGCATGTTGTACACAAATAGAACTTCAAAATACTTGCCAAAAATCCGCATAGCTCCTTTAATGTTGCAGTAGGTTTCTTGGCAGCCTCCCTGATTACATTTCTTCTTGACTTTACACCAATTTTAAAGAGATCTGCCGGTGTCGGTAATGCCCCTGATGTGCCATATTTTCTAAATTTGTTAAGGATAGTCTTCATTGTGGACCACGGTACTGCATATCTGACTAATAACTTGCCAACCACTGGTTGTACAAACTAACACCTTTGAACTATTAAGGTACCTATTATGACTTTTATTCGTCTTTGTGACAGCAGCTTTTGCTTTGTGATGAATAAAACATCAGGAAAGCATGTATATAATTAGCTGGACTGAAGAGGGTAAAAGGGTGGTCACACTTCAATCAACTGAGCGTATTTTCTTTACTTTATTTGACCAAGAAGGGATTTCAGGGTCTTTTCTGACTTGCATGAAAGGATTTTACATGACAAAAACGTGGCACGGGTGTGTAAACTTCACCTTTGGTGTCCATTCAAACAAACCCTAGCAACAGTGTATCCTTGAAGTTTGTTGAGGACTTGAGTGCACAGAGACCCACCCACCCAACGGCAGATGGTCTTTTTACACTGCTTATTTAAATTAGCCACAATTACCTCAGGACGCAACGTTGTAACAATGTTGCACCCCTAAGATCTTTATATATTAGTCTTATTTTACTTGGTTAACAAATTTAAGCAATCCTAAGAACAAGTGAACTGAACAGATACAGTAAGTTTTATTTCTCTACATAAACTTCTAGATTAAGCAATCCTAAGAACAAGTGAACTGAACAGATACAGTAAGTTTTATTTCTCTACATAAACTTCTAGAAAGCAAAAAACAAACAACCACGTTACCTTGCTTTTTTTTTCATGATAGTGGCTGGTCAGTTATCCTTCAATAATTACTAGTCCGAGCTTGTTTAGTCGCTCTTTCATTCAGACAAAGCGCCTAATGTGCAGTCACAACCCCAAAGACCATTGCAAGGGGATTACACTGACTGAGAAAGGATTATAGGTTTGATAGGTTTGATAGCCTGCCCATTGCAGCAAGTGGCCAATGAGTGGTCAGCGAGACCAATAGCATTTTCAAAGACCAGTTGATGCCATGATGTGAATATGGTACCAATAAACTACACAATTTAAAAATATAGCCTTTTTGTTTCCGCTCAGACATCTATTGACAACTCTCAAGGGAGTCTTAAAATGCTTAAGATGTCACACAAAAATGAAGTCAAATCAAAAGGCAAAGCCTGATTTGCACGACTGACCATGATGCATGTCATTGTTATGGTTGCTAAGCGAGAGACAAAAAGTGAGCAAAAAACATGTAAAGCAAAACAATGATGTTGAGAAATACAAACCCTGTTTCCATATGAGTTGGGAAATTGTGTTAGATGTAAATGTAAATAGAATACAATGATTTGTAAATCATTTTCAACCCATATTCAGTTGAATATGCTACAAAGACAACATATTTGATGTTCAAACTGATACTTTTTTTGTTGTTGCAAATAATCATTAACTTTAGAATTTGATGCCAGCAACACGTGACAAAGAAGTTGGGAAAGGTGGCAATAAATACTGATAAAGTTGAGGAATGCTCATCAAACACTTATTTGGAACATCCCACAGGTGAACAGGCAAATTGGGAACAGGTGGGTGCCATGATTGGGTATACAAGTAGATTCCATGAAATGCTCAGTCATTCAAAGCGTCACCACTTTGTCAACAAATGCGTGAGCAAATTGTTGAACAGTTTAAGAAGAAACTTTCTCAACCAGCTATTGCAAGGAATTTAGGGATTTCACCATCTACGGTCCGTAATATCATCAAAGGGTTCAGAGAATCTGGAGAAATCACTGCACGTAAGCAGCTAAGCCCGTGACCTTCGATCCCTCAGGCTGTACTGCATCAACAAGCGACATCAGTGTGTAAAGGATATCACCACATGGGCTCAGGAACACTTCAGAAACCCACTGTCAGTAACTACAGTTGGACGCTACATCTGTAAGTGCAAGTTAAAACTCTCCTATGCAAGGCGAAAACCGTTTATCAACAACACCCAGAACCGCCGTCAGCTTCGCTGGGCCTGAGCTCATCTAAGATGGACTGATACAAAGTGGAAAAGTGTTCTGTGGTCTGACGAGTCCACATTTCAAATTGTTTTTGGAAACTGTGGACGTCGTGTCCTCCGGACCAAAGAGGAAAAGAACCATCCGGATTGTTATAGGTGCAAAGTTGAAAAGCCAGCATCTGTGATGGTATGGGGGTGTATTAGTGCCCAAGACATGGGTAACTTACACATCTGTGAAGGCGCCATTAATGCTGAAAGGGACATACAGGTTTTGGAGCAACATATGTTGCCATCCAAGCAACGTTACCATGGACGCCCCTGCTTATTTCAGCAAGACAATGCCAAGCCACGTGTTACATCAACGTGGCTTCATAGCAAAAGAGTGCGGGTACTAGACTGGCCTGCCTGTAGTCCAGACCTGTCTCCCATTGAAAATGTGTGGCGCATTATGAAACCTAAAATACCACAACGGAAACCCCCGGACTGTTGAACAACTTAAGCTGTACATCAAGCAAGAATAGGAAAGAATTCCACCTGAGAAGCTTAAAAAATGTGTCTCCTCAGTTCCCAAACGTTTACTGAGTGTTGTTAAAAGGAAAGGCCGTGTAACATAGTGGTGAACATGCCCTTTCCCAACTACTTTGGCACGTGTTGCAGCCATGAAATTCTAAGTTAATTATTATTTGCAAAAAAAAAATAAAGTTTATGAGTTTGAACATCAAATATCTTGTCTTTGTAGTGCATTCAACTGAATATGGGTTGAAAAGGATTTGCAAATCATTGTATTCCGTTTATATTTACATCTAACACAATTTCCCAACTCATATGGAAACGGGGTTTGTACATCTCTGGACCCCCAATACAAGACAACTTGTTTTTTAAAACTATTTGTAGATCGGTCACAAATGTGTGTGAATGACAGTTAGAAAAGCTCTGACTCCCTTTGTTTGGATGTTTTAAATCTCAAGATCCCCAATACCGAACAAGACAACAAGTCTTTTTAACATTTTTTTAAAGCCTAGTCACTCGCGACTGAATGCCAAGTAGATAAGCTCTAACTCGCTTGGTTTGCACGTTATAAATCTTTATACACCCGATACAAATTAACAAATTCTAAGTTAATTATTATTTGCAAAAAAAAAATAAAGTTTATGAGTTTGAACATCAAATATCTTGTCTTTGTAGTGCATTCAATTGAATATGGGTTGAGAAGGATTTGCAAATCATTGTATTCCTTTTATATTTACATCTAACACAATTTCCCAACTCATATGGAAACGAGGTATGTACAAACTAACTTTCTTTCATAGTTTCTTTTTGTGCTTGTGCTGGCTGCTTTCATGTAAGAGTTCAGAAGTGTCCAATAAGATTAGAATAGTTACTAGATTTGTTGCAAGTCGCTTTTTGAAAAAGATAATCAACAGCAGGAATTCCCCAAACTTTTTGCCTCAAAGGGCCAAAGCGAAAAGGTGCCAATGGGCCATGGGCCAAACACAGCAATTGTAGGCGTACAGCTGCACAATAAATAAGTAGTTTAATCCTATACTGCCATTATTTAAGGTAGTGGAGACAATCACGTTCGGCAACTTGTTAGCCTTGATGGACATGTCATCAATGATTGAGTGAGGTTAAAAACATTTAAAAAACATTTAAAAAAAAAAAAAAAGAGTATGACTATGTATTACATTTCTGGTAAGCCACCCTTTAAAATGACTCGGCGGGCCACAATTTCCCCCCGGGCCCCACTTTGGGCACCCCTGATCTAGCGAGTTCTGAATACTCGCTAAATATAGCAACAAAGATTCTAAGTTGGCAACACTGATCCCTCCTGTTACTTCTTATTCTCTGGTAGACCAGGGGTGTATGAGGTATATCACAAATAGTCCATTCGGTGGACAAATGGTGGTTTAGGCCGGGGGTCGGCAACCCGCGGCTCTAGAGCCACATCCTTAGTGCCGCCCTAGTGGCTCCCTGGAGCCTTTTCAAAAATGCATGAAAATGTAAAAAGATGAGAGGAAAAAAAATATTTTTGTTTTAATATGGTTTCTGTAGGTTGACAAACATGACACAAACCTTTCTAAGTAAGTATTTGGCGAGCACCGTTTTGTCCTACTAATTTCGGCAGTCCTTGAACTCACCGTAGTTTGTTTACAACTACAACTTTCTCCGACGCTGCCCAAGAAAGACATGTTTATGCCACTCCTTCTTGGTTTCATTTTGTCCACCAAACTTTTTATGCTGGGCATTAATGCACAAAAGGTGAGCTTTGTTGATTTTATTGACTTGTTGGAGTGCTAATCAGGCATATTTGGTCACTGCATGACTGCAAGCTAATCGATGCTATCATGCTATTTAGGCTAGCTGTATAAATATTGCACCATTATGCCTCGTTTTTAGGTATATTTGAGCTTGTATAATTTCCTTTATTTATGTCCTCTGTGTATTTAATTTATATTTGCATGTCTCATGACACATTATCTGTATGTAATATTGGCTGCATTTCTGATAGTTGTTTCTGTGCTGTTATAGACCACAGCAAACATTACCCAGCTTGCAAAGATTGTAATAAATCCACTACAAGAAGACAGCCTGCCATTTCCTTTAACTTGGACACACACATCTATACCTTTGGCCATTGTAAGCCAGTAATTTCCAGTAATGTCACCCTCTGGGAAGCCTCCGTTTTACTAATGTTTTCCAATGCTGTAAAATGTACAGGAAAGTGGGCAACCCAAAGAAAAACCTGACAGTTTTCTAGACTACCACCGCTCATTTGTATTAGTGGCCCTTTTATAGAACGAAGCGGGCACATTTGCTCCAGAGTAAATGCCGCACTTTGCTGGCCTGAAAACGGAGGCGTAATATTCCTCCTTTTCCAAAATACGCTTCTGGTGGAGGCCATTATCACCCCTGCCCATCTCACCCACGGGCCGGCACATTTACGCCTCGATTTTATACAGAACTCGAGGCGGAAATAAGTGTACCCTCCGAAGAGGAAAAAACAGACCCCCAATTTTCCGCCTTCTATATAAAAACGATGACTAAGCTGCCAAAAGGACAGGCAAATCGGGAGCTAAGTGCTCTGCATAAAAACGACTACTGACACCTCAACTTGCTGCTGAGAGTGATACAAATAGTGTGTGTCAGGAGAGGAAAGCGGCACAAGGGATAGACTGATCCCAGGCCAGTGAGGTCACACAACAAAAACTACTTCCAAATAAATCATATTTAATTCCTAAAATTAAAATAGACCCATATACCTACATGTAAATACTGTAAATGGGTTATGTGAAAAATGAAGGAAAAAAAAGTCTGTGCAGTCATCGACGTGACTCACATGACTCCGGTTGATTGACGGGCGAATGGGCGTTGTTGGCAAAATGTAATGAAATATGTAATGTTGAGTCTTCATCGTCATCATGGATCAAAGTAAAAGACCAAAAATGACGTCAGGTGCCCAGTTTAGAAAAAGGAGAAAAGAAGAAGATGAGAAACAGTCACAAGATAAAGGTATGCAGATTTCTATGAGTGGCGTGAGTGATAGTAGGCTATAGGCTATTAATTATTCTCTTGCTAATATGTTGCTATTAGCCACAGAAGACAACCGTATTTGGTTTTTAGTTTTAGTGAGCAAGCAACTATAAGAATGACGGCATCACGTCTTGTAACTAATGTCACCCATAGGCAACCGAGTCTAGTTTGCGTTTGCAACACAACACGTGCAATTTGTGGAAATTCACACAGACGTCCTGACTGTGGAATTTTGTTTTACTATATGCCAAGTTAAATAACTTCTAATATACATTGACATGGCATTTTATAAGCAACATGTGATATAGCTTTTAAATAATTTGTAGTGTGTCAAGCTTAATTAATAGGATGTTAAATGTTAATAAAATGTGCATTATGGTCATTTTAATAGAGTAACTGATGCAAATGGGATCTAACTTATGTATTGTATCTCAACTGTAAATTCAGGGGCACTTCTGAAATACACTATATTGTCAAAAGTATTTGGCCACCTGCCTTGATTCACATATGAACTTGAAGTGTCATCCCATTCCTAACCTATAGGGTTCAATATGATGTCGGTCCACCTTTTGCAGCTATTACAGCTTCAACTCTTCTGGGAAGGCTGTCCACTAGGTTGTGGAGTGTGTTTATAGAAATTTTCGACCATTCTTCCAAAAGCGCATTGGTGAAGTCACACATTGATGTTGGTTGAGAAGGCCTGGCTCTCAGTCTTCGTTCTAATTCATCCCAAAGGTGTCATGTCCTAATGGACCTTGCTTTGTGCACTGGTGTACAGTCATGTTGGAAGAGGAAATGGCCCGCTCCAAACTGTTCCCACAAGGTTGGGAGCATGGAATTGTCCAAAATGTTTTGGCCACCTGCCTTTACTCACATATGAACTTGAAGTGCCTATCCCATGGATTGTCCAAAATGTTTTGGTTTCCTGGAGCATTCAACGTTCCTTTCACTGGAACTAAGGGGCCAAGCCCAACTCCTGAAAAACAACCCCACACCATAATTCCCCCTCCACCAAATTTCACAATGTAGTCCGAAATATACCGTTCTCCTGGCAACCTCCAAACCCAGATTCGTCAATCAGATTGCCAGATGGAAAAGCGTGATTCATCACTCCAGAGAACGCGTCTCCACTGCTCTCGAGTCCAGTGGCGAAGTGCTTTACACCACTGGATCCGACGCTTTGCATTAGACTTGGTGATGTATGGCTTAGATGCAGCTCTCATTAAGCTCTCTGTGTACTGTACGTGGTATAATTGGAAGGTCACATGGAGTTTGGAGCTCTGTACCAACTGAATGTGCAGAAAGTCGGCGACCTCTTTGCACTATGCGCTTCAGCATCCGATGACCCCTCTGTCAGTTTACATGGCCTCCCACTTCGTGGCTGAGTTTCTGTTGTTCCCAAACTCTTCCATTTTCTTATAATAAAGCCGACAGTTGACATTGGAATATTTAGGAGCGAGGAAATTTCATGACTGGATTTGTTGCACAGGTGGTATCCTGTGACAGTTCTACGCTGGAAATCACTGACTTCCTGAGAGCGGCCCATTCTTTCACTAATGTTTGTAGAAAAAGTCTCCATGCCTAAGTGCTTGATTTTATACACCTGTGGCCGGGCCAAGTGATTAGGACACCTGATTCTGATAATTTGGATGGGTGGCCAAATACTTATGGCAATATAGTGTATTTTGGACCTAGAACACCCACTGGCCAGAATGAGAAGTCAGATACTTCAACAGCCGCCACCGTTGTATGCCAAATACGAAATAGTTTACTGCAGGAATCTTTTTTTTATGCTCCATAGGGTAGTTGTTTCGCCCAATGCGTAAATCTAGCCAGGGCCACCTCTGAGTAAGATTCTGAGCCCAAAAGCACATAGGCACACTTGTTCTTACCACAGGTACATTTTGCTACGATCCGGCTGTCCGAAAACATAAGATATACTTCGCTGGCATTTTTTCAGCATTGTCAGTTCGCTAGCAAAAGTAACTAGCTAGTGGATGTGCCTGCAGTTCGTAGGCGCTTGCATGCCGCATACACACACAGACTAGACTGAATACATTTTTCACACCACCAAAATATCATGGCAGTCCATAGCAATTTATATTTTATAATGACACAGCAATTTTGTTTGGATTGATAAATCTTAAATATATATTCCCAAGACTTTTCCACAATTTCAAAAAAATATTGTATTTTCCATAACTTTTCCAGGGCCTGGAAATTGTTTTTCAAGACCGTACGACCCCTGTATAATGTGTCTATGAGCTGGGGAAAACATGTAAATATATTAGTGGCGGTCCCAATTTATCTGTGGCAAGCCACGACAAATAATTAAATAAATAGAAAATACTTCGTTACAACTGTTTTCTTTTTTTCCTGCCACCGCAAACTTTAAAAATATATTGATGAACCAGAATTAGACACGTGGTGTGAGAACATATTTCCTACACCACTGCCCAGGCTGCTCAGTACAACAATGCTGGTTATTAGAAAGACTGGGTTGCAGACCAACGAAGTAGCCTCTGGTCCCTACAGTTGAACACAACACAGAGTTTATCTGTTCTCATTTAGAAATTGGCCACGCTTCACTGTCCAGACTACTAAGTACAAAAATGGCTGACCCAAGTTGACAATAATAATAATAAAAAAGATCAAGCCAATAACGTACATAATATTTTCACTCCTATGCTAGTATTTGTACTTACAACAATAGTCATACAGCAAATACAGCTTTTACAAACGACTCTGGAACTGACTTGTTATATTTTAGATTTTTAAAAGAAAATTAGAGGTTTACCTTGTGAAATGGAATAATTAAAGTTCAATCGGTAGAGTAGCATTTTGTTTAAGTGTTGCAGTACTTACCCTTTTTTTCTTCTCTGAATTTACCTCATCTGCAGCTCTCTGGTACCTTAACAAAAAGGCAGAAACAACACAAACATGAGCGGACGTTATCTAAAACAACGAATCTCAACCCCTGTGCCGCGTTACATTAATGTGTTGTGGGAGATCATCAAGTGACACTATCCAATATTACTTTACCAGTGGTTGGAAAAGTATGAATTACTATAAACATTTTTGTTCATCTATCTATATCAGTAACACATAATGACATAACAATATAATAATATTCCACTAGGTATTGCAATGCACATAACTTACCTAAATAAGATAAGCAGTGAGATTTTTCTTAGTCTTAGCTCAAAACACATTATTTTAAACTATTATTTAGTCACAGAAATGAATGGGCTTATGAATTAACCATTGTGGTACTTACATTCATATCACACTTAGACATGTTCCTCAAGCCTGATTCTTCATATTAGAGTTTGCAGAAGTAATTTTATTTTGTGCAAGAATTCTTTTGACTCACTTGGAGAAGCGCTCGGCAATGGCGTTGTTCTTCCCTCGCCGGCTGACCAGTGACAACTCCTTCGCAGTGACACGCAACGACTGCGACTCCCACGTCTGTCGAGTGAACGGAGACGGTTCCATGTTTGCAGCTTCCTCAATTCCTACAGAACAAAAACATAGTCAGAGCACGTGACTACAACATTTTTGCAGTGGTTTTGTGCTGCAGAACTCGGAACAGGCTTACCGAGTGTTATTTTAAATATTGCGTTCTGTAATTGTACGAGTTCTAACTTGCACTCCGGTGCCAACTTGATTGCATGCTGGAAAAAAACTACAAACATCTAAGCTGTTATTTTTGGAAGATTGGTGCATGTACTCTGTGGATAACTTAGAACTGCGGGGCTCAAAACACTGTTTCTATTTAGCTTTAGTCTGACCAGGCCATAATATAACAGTGGCAGACGGATGATAACCCTCCATTACCTTTTTTGTGTTTAGTAGAGTGGTTCTGGCAAGAAATCCCACTGCTGGTGTTCACATGGCGCCCTACAAATCATAATTTACGAGAAATGTCTGTCTAAAAATGTATCAAATGGATGTTGGGTTGTGAAATTGTGTTTTTTTTAATTGGATGATCTTCTAGCTGCACTCAGTAACACACTTTATACCAAGAAAAGACAGCCTGTGGATGCTCTAGTGATCGAATCTCTACCACACAGTGGAATCTCAAAAATAGAAGGCCTTGAAGGATGTATAATTTTAAATATCTAGAGCATTAACTCTGAATGTGCGTTGTCTTTTTTTGTTTTCTTTCTTGACTGTGCAAGTACAATAATAAAAGAAAAAGAACAGGACCACAAAATTGACGTTTATGAAGACTTTGTTGTTGCATCTCAGCCCAGGCTGCTCAGTACAATATAGCTACCATGCCACTCATGAAAAAAAGAATAATGAAACTTCCCTTTTGTTTGCACTTCTTGTGTGTCATCGTCAACAGGTGGGTATGAATTTTCTCATTACTGAGTGGTTACCTTCTTCTTACACTTACATGACAGTTAGGAATGTACAAATGTGACTTGACTGTAAAGTTAATAAAGGTTTTATGTTGGCAACAGATCAACTCTGGAACAGATTATTTACATTTTCATTATTTCCTAATGTAAAACATGTCTTACTATTAACAATTCAAAGGTTGAACAAGGTTCTTCTGCCATTGAGGTTCCGATATAGGGAGTGGCAATTCGCCAGTCATGTTAAATCCTATGTAAACAAAGCAAAGCGGTATAAGTGTTTTATCGCTTGTGTGCAATATCCACCGCCAGGCACTGATTGTCTCATTCGGGCTCGCTTACATAATCATTAAGATGTCGACCTACTGTGTGGACTTTGGACTTACGAATTTTAAACAAACATTTATCTCGCTTGCACTCTTGCCAATGTGAATGAACATACTATGATTTTACACTCATTGTCCACTGTTTTTATTAAGTGTGTAAATATAGATCACCTGTGTTCGAATTTTAACATGTCATCAGGACATTGCAGGGGTGAAGTCACTGGGTTGTTGTATTGAGCCACAAGCAATCCAAAATCGATAGCAGGATAAATTAGGTTTTTTGTTTCCTGTTAGAATAACTGAAACTATAAAAAGAAATGAGAAGATGGGGCGTGTCCACACAATGGACCTTGTGTGAAGTCATTATGACCACAGGTTATGACGCATCAAAAAGGGAGTGCTCGCCACTGTGAAGCCTCAGTTCTTTTTTGGATGACAAAATAATTATGGTGACATTCAACTCTTATGACATTGCATTATTTAAGAAAAAACATACTTTATATCACATTATATCAATACAAACCACACCACTTTTAAATGCAGACCCAGAGTGGGTCAATAAGGACAGAGCCCACATATATATGTGTGTATGTACATATATGTGTGTGTGTGTGTGTGTGTGTATATATATATATATATATATATATATATATATATATATATATATATATATATATATATATATATATATATATATATATATATATATATATATATATATATATATATATAAGTGTATATATGTGTGTATGTATATATATATGTGTGTGTATATATATATATATATATATATATATATATATATATATATATATATATATATATATATATATATATATATATATATATATATATATATATATATATAACTAATACATAGTTTTAAATGTCATGTTAATCCACAAACTACTAAATGTGATCATTAATTTCTGAGCTCAGCGTCAACCGAGCAGGCGCGCTGGTTTGTAGTGAGCACCACCGCAAGCTAGCACACAAAAACTAATACATTTACAATAGTATATAACTATTTAAGGACAAATTTGATTACAGAGTATTAATTTGGTATGTTTTTTTATGGCGTAACTCCAAGAGTTGTCTTACCTGTATGAACTTCCGTGGAATATTGAGGAAACTCGGAGACACCTGACACTAGCTGCCGCCTGGTGCCTGGTTGCCAGATGTCATTGATGCTTCCATATCGTCCTGCTCTTTGCTCAGGTAAATGATTCGTAAGATTCGTTAGCAATAAAAAAAAATTGTATTTCGTTTTCTCTCCCTCTGTTGTAGTTAAAGGAAGTATGAAAACAATAAATGCCAATAATAAACGTGTTGTTTAATCAATACCTCTGTGACAGTGTTGTTTTTATTCAATCCCGAATTGCGTCTCAATGAAATGTCCAGGAGTATCTGGTTATCCAATTATGTGTTTTTAATCAGGCCGTTTATCACAGGGTTGTTTAGTGCATTTTATTTGTATACATAGTAGAATTTATCATCGATAAACATCTACCCTGGCAACGCACTCCCAGCAAGGTCTGAAGGGGGCGGAGTCAAATAGAAGTCCCTAGTCATGTGACTTTCTGCACCAATGACCTTCAATCTTACGTTACGTGTACCTGGCTGGCTGGCTGGCTTTTGTTGTTTGTACCCACACGGTAAACTTATTTTATTCTGTAAACGAAATACAGGAGCGGAATAACATTAATGTATATACAGGGAGAGCAACAATTAGGAATGGAAGACTCGTTTGTGTCATAGATTGTTGGGCAGGACTAGCTCAGAGGGTCGTTCTTCTTAAACGTCATCGTTGGTCAGCCATTTTGATAGTTTTTTTGTACTGTACTTACTGCTAAAATAACACTGAGACACTGTGATGACTGATGACAAATTTTGTTTTGTGTTTTATATTGACAAACAATGCAAATGCAAGTAAATGGTGGTTGTCAGCTATGTTTTTTTTAAAACATTGAACTTGGAACAGGTGTTTTCGACGTTTTCCAGGCCAAGGTCACCTTTAAATGAAACTTGTCCTGAAGGTATCTGCCTGGGAGCTTCTCTTTTTTTGTCCTGTTGCAAAACGATACAGTTTTGATTATGTGATTGATTGGCACAGCATCATAGGGACGGGTCGTTCTTGTTGTAGGGCCAGGTGAATAAATCGTGTTAATGTCTATTTAAAGGCTTATACATTTGTGGAAAAATTGCAAGGGGTATATAAAATATATTTCAAAAAAGTCTCATAAACCATGCATTACCTCCATGGAACCCCAATAAACAACCTCTACTTTAGAATGAAACACTTAAGGGAGAGGCCTTCAGTCAGTAAGCTCAAAATGTTCCGATTTCCCAGCAGCCCTAAACGCATTGCGAACAAGCACCCAATCATATTGCTCTGACGTCATCAGCTATGCTCCTCCATACTTGAGCGTGTATATATACATATATATATGTATATAAATATATATGTGTATGTATGTATATATATATATTTATATATATATATGTATGTACTTAAAAACAGAAACTTAAAACCAGACTCACCAACATCATAAATAAATGATAAATGGGTTATACTTGTATAGCGCTTTTCTACCTTCAAGGTACTCAAAGCGCTTTGACAGTATTTCCACATTTACCCATTCACACACTGATGGCGGGAGCTGCCATGCAAGGCGCTAACCAGCAGCCATCAGAAGCAAAGGGTGAAGTGTCTTGCCCAAGGACACAACGGACGTGACTAGGAAGGTAGAAGGTGGGAATTGAACCCCAGTAACCAGCAACACTCCGATTGCTGGCACAGCCACTCTACCAACTTCGCCACGCCGTGCAGCATCAAGGAGGGTGACTCCCTCATTACAGACAAAATGGAGGTAGCTAGCAGACTTAACATCTTTTTCACCAGCATAGCCGCAACTCTTGTCTACAAGCTGTCCCACCACTCTGGTCGCTTTTGTGTAGAACACATTAAAGCCTTCTACAGAAAGCTAGGAGTATCCAACGATGATTTCAAATTAGAAATGGTCACAGCTGATGAGGTGTTTAAAAAATTGAGCGCGCTCCACCCTAACAAGTCCACCGGCCTTGATAATATTCCCTCCAGATTCCTCAGGGACTCTGCCTCCATCATTGCCCCGATCATCACGCACATAATAAACCTATCAATTACACAAGGCCAGGTACCAAAAGATTTTAAGATAGCAAGAGTAACTCCCCTCTTTAAAAAAGGAAGCAAATTGGAACCTGGCAACTGCCGACCTGTTTCTATTCTCAGTTCCATTTCGAAAGTAATGGAGAAAATAGTTTATGAACAGGTCGATAGTTACCTTGCCACTAATAAACTCATGTACAAATTCCAATCCAGCTTCAGAACTAACCATTCCACTGACACATGCCTTCTCTATCTGACCGACCACATCAAACATGAGGTGGACGCGGGCAAATACTGCGGCATGGTCATGCTGGACCTTCAGAAGGCCTTTGACACCGTTAACCACGCTATACTGTTGGATAAGCTCAGAGCAATCGGATTTAACAAAACCTCATGGAGCTGGATGCAATCTTACTTAGAGGGGAGGGAGCAGGTGGTAGAGGTAAACGGCACCGTGTCCCCCCCCCCCCCCCCTCTCTCGGTGAGCTGTGGAGTCCCCCAAGGCAGTATATTGGGACCTCTACTGTTCCTAATATACATAAATGACATGTCATCGGCATGCGACTGTGAATTGTTTTTGTTTGCGGATGACTCTGCCCTGCTGGTATCCGACAAGGACAAGTCACAGGTGGACCGACACCAGCAGATGACATGGCACCCCAAACCATCACTGATGGTGGAAACTTTACACTAGACTTCAGGCAACGTGGATCCTGTGCCTCTCCTGTCTTCCTCCAGACTCTGGGACCTCGATTTCCACAATCAGTGATGGTTTGGGGTGCCATGTCATCTGCTGGTGTCGGTCCACTCTGTTTCCTGAGATCCAGGGTCAACGCAGCCGTCTACCAGCAAGTTTTAGAGCACTTCATGCTTCCTGCTGCTGACCTGCTCTATGGAGATGGAGATTTCAAGTTCCAACAGGACTTGGCGCCTGCACACAGCGCAAAATCTACCCGTGCCTGATTTACGGACCATGGTATTTCTGTTCTAAATTGGCCCGCCAACTCCCCTGACCTTAGCCCCATAGAAAATCTGTGGGGTATTGTGAAAAGGAAGATGCAGAATGCCAGACCCAAAAACGCAGAAGAGTTGAAGGCCACTATCAGAGCAACCTGGGCTCTCATAACACCTGAGCAGTGCCAGAAACTCATCGACTCCATGCCACGCCGCATTAACGCAGTAATTGAGGCAAAAGGAGCTCCAACCAAGTATTGAGTATTGTACATGCTCATATTTTTCATTTTCATACTTTCCAGTTGGCCAACATTTCTAAAAATCCCATTTTTGTATTAGCCTTAAGTAATATTCTAATTTTGTAACACACGGAATTTTGGATTTTCATTTGTTGCCACTTCAAATCATCAAAATTAAATGAAATAAACATTTGAATGCATCAGTCTGTGTGCAATGAATAAATATAATGTACAAGTTACACCTTTTGAATGCAATTACTGAAATAAATCAAGTTTTTCAAAATATTCTAATTTACTGGCTTTTACCTGTATATATATATATACATATGTATGTATATATATATATATATATATATATATATATATATATATATATATATATATATATATATATATATATATATGTATAAATATGTATATATATATATATATATATATATATATATATATATGTATATATATATATATATATATGTATTGACGGATGCATATAGCCACATTTATCCATAATTAAGAGTTACTTCTTTTATATGACTATAGTCATATTTTAAATAGCTAATGTTCCATCTTGTACTCTTTTCCTTTTATGCATCGTCTCATGACAAAGTGCTTGCACTGTGGACGGCCTTGAAGTAGGAGGCAGAGAAGAGGAGTCCTCCCTGCTTCCCTTCTCGGGCAGACTTGAGATAACGGACACAATGGGCATCTGTGCGGGCGTGAGGGCGGGGGGAGAGATTGAGGAACAGAATGTTTTCGTGATGGTTTTCAGACCGATCTGGACCGGGCTAAGGAACGCTTGGGTGCTGGGATGGTCTCAGGTTTGTCCTCTAAGCTTTGAGAATAAACCACAAAATACCAACTACTGCCTGTTGATTGAATATAAACATCAGTTTATTGCCATAAAAAGAATCTGGGAGAGACTGACAATTTGAATTCCCCAGTGGAGGAATGCTGGTCGACGCAACAATTTGGGGGCTTCGTCCGAGATGGCACGCAGTTGATTGATGACTTCTTGCAATCTTCTGGACAGACTCACATGGCCAAAACATAATTCAATGTAAGCAGAACCTTTCTTTTTAGATAATATCTGCGTTAGGAGTCTGTCCTGAAGTCTGTAAGTCAAACACTGTTTTTTAATCCCAGGCACAGATTGGTGATTTTGATAGATTGATTGCATTTTTGCCGTAGCCACCATTGCATAAAAGTTGTGAATACCACTCACGTCATTGTGTCAAGATTACCGTGACGGGCTGCTTCACTGACGAGTAAGCAAATAGTCGGGTGTGGCTCGCCCTGGGTGTTTGGTCTTCCCTAAAAAGAGTAACGGGATGGATGCCCATCATATGGTACAGTAAATACTCCCTGGTTGTGAGTTCCCTGTTGACATTTTTATGTGCACACAAACTAAGGATGGGTTGGAGGCCATTTGTAAAATACAATAAATACTCCCTGGTTGCGAGTTCCCTACGGCATTAACGTGTGCGTTAAAATTAAGAATCGTACGGGAGGAGGCCCTTCTGTACCATATGATAAATTCCACGACTGGAGGCCATTTGTAATAAATACAATAAAGATTCCCTGGTTGTGAGGTCCCGGCGACACTTTAGTGTGTGCTAAAATTAAGGAAAAATAGACACAATGGACAAGGAGTGTGACAGACAAGAATGTGATGACGGCTGGGGAAAATGTGATGAATCATTACTGTTTAATAATCAATTGAATGCACTGTTGTCGACAATGGAATTAGCAGGTAGAGTTTAAAAAAAAAAAAAAAAAAAGAGAGAACGTTCCTTGAAAGGGTTAAGAGGGAGTTTACAATACTCGAAAAGTTGTGAACTCAAACGTCTGGTAAAATAAAAAAGTAACTGGAAGTTTTATGGTAAAGTGAAACGCAGAGAGAGTGCTTACGTGTGCGTGTGTGTGTGCGCGTAGGGCCGTAGGCACTTGCTTGTGTGTGCGTGAGTGCTTACACGTGCGTGTGTGTGTGTGCGTGTGCGTGAGTGCTTACGCGTGCTCGTGTGTGTGTGTGTGCTGCTGAGTGTGTGAGTGTGTGTGCGGGAGTGGTTACGCGTGCTCGTGTGTGTGTGTGCTGCTGAGTGTGCTCTTGTGTGTGTGTGCGCTGGTGAAAATGGAACAGGGTTGGTGCTCGAGAATTTAAGAGTTTGGCGTATGATAAAAGTAAACGGGGATTACGTGGAAAAACGAAATGCAGCAAAAGAACCGATGATTAATGAGACAAAACCACAGAATGGACTGATTGTTTTTTTTGTCTTCCGCGCATGCGCAAGACAATTCAAACGACCCACCCAGACTTTGACTAGGCCACCTAGCAAATCCTGTCGTGAAATGTCCTTGCTCATCAATATTCCAAAGTCAACTTTATTATAAGAAAAGTGAAGAGTTTGGGAACAACAGCAAGTCAGCCACCAAGTGGTAGGCCACGTAAACTGACAGAGAGGGGTCGGCTGATGCTGAAGCGCATAGTGCAGGCGTGTCAAACTCAAATACAGAGTGGGCCAAAATTTAAAACTGAACAAAGCCGCGGGCCAAGGATGAACAAATTAACCTTTTAATAGGGACCCAAACAAGTTTTGCATTGAATATTGAACAAGCAAGGCTTATATAACTTTATAGTGACATGCAAAATCGAGTTTCAAATAATAATAATTAAAAAATATCAATGGCATATCAAATACAATATAAATAAAAAATTGAATGCCTCTTTTCTATTTGCAGCCTTCTGAGGTAAATATTGTTGCGTTGACCAGCATTCCTCCAATGGGGAATTCAAATTGCTAGTCTCTCCCAGATTCTTTTTATGGCAATAAGCTGATGTTTATATTCAATCACCAGGCAGTATTTGGTATTTTGTGGTTTATTCTCCAAGCTTAGAGGACAAACCTGAGACCAACCCAGTACACAAGCGTTCCCTAGCCCGGTCCAGATCGGTCTCCTAAAACCCCGGAACTCCTGTGTACTTCCCTCTCCTTCCTCCTCCCCACCTGCTGTCCCCCAAGCCCAGCACTGCACTGTGCTTCTTATCTTAGGAATGTTATAGCAGTCTCAACGGAGAGAATATTTAACACTCTGACTCTCATCAAGGACACCCGAATGCAAGCACTTTGTACCAGACGAGACATTAGCTGATGAAAATATGACTATAGGAGTTTAGAAATAAGTAACACTTAAATATGGATATGGTTCTGATCTGGTTACAACAATATCAACATTAACTTTTTCCACAGGCTAATAAATTAGAAAATAAAATAATGAATAAAACAGCCATTCAGGACTTTAAACTGCTCAGTTTGCAACACACTGATCTAATCTGATGTGCCCAAGCCAGATACCTGGCATCTTTTCTTGGATGCTAGTTCATTAATGTCAGGGCTCAGGCTTTGAGCTGAGGCAACCCTCATTATCGAACAAAGGTGTTCACCAGTCATTATATCTCGTCCACCCGGACCACAGTCTTGGGGGCGTGCCTTAAATGCACTGCCTTTAACGTACTCTACGAGCTATCGTCACGTCCGCTTTTAAAGTTAAAGTTAAACTCCTTTCATCCATTCTAACATCATTCAGACCAAGTCACAAGATATGTGCAGCTTCTGTACGCACAGTGAATGCAACGCTTACTTCATCAACAGCGATACAGGTTACACTGAGGGTGCCAGTATAAAAAACTTCAACACTGTTAGAAGTATACGCCACACTGTGAATCCACACCAAACAAGAATGACAAACACATTCCGGGAGAACATCCGCACCGTAACACAACATAAACACAACAGAACAAATACCCAGAATCCTTTGCAGCACTATCTCTTCCGGGACTGCGATGAGGTGACGACTTGTCCAGGGTGTACTACGCCTTCCGCTCGAATGCAGCTGAGATAGGCTCCAGCACCCCCTGCGACCCCGAAAGGGACAAACGGTAGAAAATGGATGGATGGAATATTTGAGTTACGTTGCAAAAAGAGTCACAGAAAGCCGCCAAATCATGTTCTTACTTTATCCATATGTTCAACAGCGGAGGAGTTATGGCAGTGGTTCTTAACCTTGTTGGAGGTACCGAACCCCACCAGTTTCATATGCGCATTCCCCGAACCCTTCTTTAGCGAAAAATAAAATGTTGTTTTTTTTCAAATTCAAGACAAAGTTATATGTTTTTGATAACACCTTAGTATGGGGAACATATTCTAAGTAACAAAGACTTAATTTAGAGTTATTTGGTGAGGGTTAGGGTTAGAGGGTTACGGCCAGGGTTAGAGTTAGGGTTATAATAAGGCCATGCCGAATAAGGCATTAATAAGTACTTAATAATGACTAGTTAAGAGCCAATATGTTACTAATTTGCATGTTAATAAGCAACTAATTAATGGTGAATATGTTCCCCACACTTAAGTGTTACCATGTGTTTTTACTGGTGCACAAAATGAACCGTGCATGAACATCACCTTGTTCAAAGAACAAAACCAACACAGTGCATAAACTCACAACAAATTACACACCTGCAAATCAGTGTGACTTCTGCTGTTGCCGTATCCGTAATACGCCGATAGGGAGAAGTTTTTATTTACACAATGAGTCGGGTGTGTCTTGACCTCCGCCGAACCCCTGAGCCCGACTCACCGAACCCCTAGGGTTCAATCGAACCCAGGTTAAGAACCACTCAGTTATGGTCATTTTAATGGTGATCAGTGAATGAGGCTGTGAATAAACTGCCAAGCAGCTATGAAATGTGATGAATACAATATGATTGGACTGGTAATAAAACACGTTTAATATAAAAAAATATGCAATTTTTATTTAAAAAATATTTTCAAAAAACCTGTAGGCCGTTATGAAAATATGATATATTTTTGGGTTAAAAACCTAGATCAATGTAGCCTACTGTATACTGAGATTATGCATTGCTGTTTTGCTTCCGAAGGAGTCTAAACTGTGTTCCTCTTCCCTCCTCATCTTTCTCCATCTGTGTCTCTTCTATAGGGCTTGGCGATACAGGAGTTTTCGGTATCGATCCGTTACCAAGTAAATACAGGGCCGGTATTACCGATACCAATATTTTCACTGGCTAATTTTGCAGATCCATAAATGATTTGCCTTTATTTGCTGGCATGTATAATTCTGTGACGACAACGTATATGGGTAAAATGAGTTAAGACACTTTAACAGGCCCTGGATTGAATAAACGCTATTAGCGATGCAACCTAAGAAAACAGATATTTGTGGAAATAAACAGAATACTACTAAAAATATCGATATCGTCACAATTGCGTCGGCTCGATACTGACACGGCCATTTGTATCGGCGTGACTGATATTTGGATCGATCCTTCCACCGCCTCTTCTAGTCAGTCTGCCGCAAGGTTGCCCACCTACCACCGGGGGAAATAGAGGAAAAAACGCGTTAAAAGAATGTTAAAATGCTTTCTCAGACGTTTCAACGGCCATCGAGTGAATGGAGAAGATGATCATTTCCCGTTGTCTTGAGGAGGCCGTGCTGCTGCCGCTGCTGCGTGGGGGAGTGAGTGGGTCGCTATATCCTGTGGCGTTTCCTGTGTTTGTAAACTAGACGCTCTCGGGGAAAAAAAAGGTCGGGCGGTCGAAGCTACAAAGGTAAAGCGCCATCCTTTTTATTCCTCTTTTCTGCATGGTTGTTTTTTGGAGGTGTAGTTTACCGGGCGATGTTCGGTTCAAACGCGAATGGCAGGAGACACTTACACGACATTTTAGCTTCGATGTTAGCCTGTTAGCTATGATGGGGGTGGGGAGGGGGGTCTCTCCACGACGGCCATTATGGACGTCTTTATCGCCCCCATCTAGTCTTGAGTCGCGCTTTGTCTATTGCGACTCATGCACAAGAACCACAACATTTCAATCCGACCGTTTCCAAGGAAATACTAGGGTTCGCTGTGAGTATTTAGATGTGAAAACTGAGTAAAATGACGCGCAGTGTTTTAACACAGGAGTGGGCGAGGGCGCTATCAAATAGCCAGCTAATGGCTACTTGAAGTTAGCTTAGCAGAACGAGCGTCAGCCTTGGTCGAACCGCGAAGGCCCGGCTCACCAAAATAGAAATATAACATTTTCCCTAAACAAAAAGCTGCTATAATGTAAGACATGTATTTCCATAGAACACTCGACAATAGCATTTTTTTCTCGCTGATGTTAGTTGAGGAATTATATAGCTAGCCGTAACAACGGTAGCTAACCAAAGCTAATATAGCCAAGTAGCTTTCACGTAGACGAGTATGTTTTTTGTTTTTTTTACTTTCATGGCGATGATCGTTACCGATTACAATAGGACACGGATTAGAAAGTATGTTTAATGTACTACGTTACTAAACCCATTGTCATTAGCATATAAAAGACACTTTACAATGATCTATTGAAATAGTTAAATTGTTGCTTCACATTGATGTGCTGTAATGGAAATATTCTATGCATGTAGTGCTATTTAGTAAACACGTGTTCAAACAGAATAATCGTGTTGCATTAAATGTTTATCATCACATTGTGAAAATAAATTAACGGTCACTTATATGCTCTTTAGTAGGGATGCATTATCATAACCCCTTGTCAACTTGTCCCATGCTTTATATGTTGTCAGTTATTACCATGTATGTCTGTTTTTGTCTATAGAGGATAAATTTACATATACATTTAAAAAAAATTGTAAGTACCGTATTTTTCGGACTATAAGTCGCAGTTTTTTTCATAGTTTGGGGTGCGATTTATACTCAGGAGCGACTTATGTGTGAAATTATTAACACATTACAGTAAAATATCAAATAATATTATTCAGCTCATTCACGTAAGAGACTAGACGTATAAGACTTCATCGGATTTAGCGATTAGGAGTGACAGATTGTTTGGTAAACGTATAGCATGTTCTATATGTTATAGTTATTTGAATGACTCTTACCATAATATGTTCCGTTAACATACCAGGCACGTTGTCAGTTGGTTATTTATGCGTCATATAACGTACACTTATTCAGCCTGTTGTTCACTATTCTTTATTTATTTTAAAATGCCTTTCAAATGTCTATTCTTGGTGTTGGGTTTTATCAAATAAATTTCCCCCAAAAATGCGACTTATACTCAAATGCGACTTATATATGTTTTTTTCCTTCTTTATTATGCATTTTCGGCCGGTGCGATTTATACTCCGGAGCGACTTATACTCCGAAAAATATGGTATGATTATAGATGAAGACATGTAGATGACTTCTTAGTGGGACTAATTTTGACAGATGAACTCTCCCGTTAGACTATGGATAGGTTGCCAAACATTATATTCATACATGGGTTCTTGTAGACATTGTAATTAATTTAGAATGCAGAGCAAGTGCAAAGTACTTTTAATGTAGAGCCGGGGTGTTCAAAGAGACGCAGGGGGTACTTGCAATGTATGTTTTTACCGGTAATTATTTTCAGTTGTTGACGATTTTATTATCTTAACCAAAATACATCAATATAATAAGCTATCAGGTGATTGCATGCAATATGCTGGTGACAGGAATTTATACAACGGTTTGTACAAAGACATGCACCTGAGGATAGGTTGATTGGCAACACTAAAATTTGCCCTAGTGTGTGAATGTGAGTGTGAATGTTGTCTGCCTATCTGTGTTGGCCCTGCGATGAGATGGCGACTTGTCCAGGGTGTACCCCGCCTTCCGCCCGAATGCAGCTGAGATAGGCTCCAGCACCCCCCGTGACCCCGAAAGGGACAAGCAGTAGAAAATGGATGGATGGATGGATGGTTTGTACTGCTAAATAAATACATTAGTTCTAAATAGTATTTATTATTTATGAGGGGGTGGGCTGGAAACTGGTGAGGGTCAATAAAAAGACAAAAAACACTAACTGTGAGCCAAAAATGACCCTGAGTCCACACTTTGGACATCCCTGCCTTTAGTAGAGTACATGTTGCTGGAAGGCAAGAACTGTTGCTGTTGTTATGCCGTGTTTGTCTATTTCATCCACATCCTCCTTTTCTTCAGTTTTAATGCTAGATGAGTGAGGTGGGTGTGGCTTCTCACCAGCCTGACCATCCTGACTGACTGACGGATCTCTGGATGACCTTGCCCCCACCCCTGTCCCTGCGCTCACACACACCGTTACCACAGCAATGTCACATCTGCCCAGCAGCTCAGTCCGTGACCATATGAAATGGGTTTGTTTCTGTCCTAGAACACCAATGTGGTTTCACATAACTTTGAATGAGCTGTCTTGTGTCACTCAGGATGTTGTCGTTTACAATTAGCTTCATAATATTAGAAGCAGCTTGTTCAAAGACGTAAGAGACGAGTCATTCGAGAGATTATTTAATCTACGCATTTTTTATTTCCCCCAGGCGGGTCTGCTTGGCTGTGAAGCTGTGCTGTCCAGCATGGCTCTGATGCAGGCTAGCACCATGGCAGCTCCACCCAAGAAGATGATGGCTCCACTTGGCCATGCACCGCCACAGAGAGACGGACCTGACCGTGCTCCCCAGAGTCACATGATCCTCCCATCTGGCATGAGCTGTCCACCACTGGTTAGGACTGACCGGGATTGGCACTCTATGAATGCTACCTTTGTAATATTTTTCAAAACCTGCATGCACATTTATGAACAGTTTTGAGGCATTTCTTATGTGTTTGTAATGTTTAGTTTCAAGAAGCTGCAATGTTTTTAACTGATATTCTCTGTGTGATTTTAGCTGATCCGGAAGGAAGGCGATTTCCAAGCTCCGCGCCTGCTGGACGAGAAAGACATGAGGACCAACGAGGACATGCAGCAGAAAAAAAAGAACAGGAAATCAGTGGCGCCCTGTAAAGTGAGAGAACAAGAGGGAAGGGGAGGGAAGGTCAGTGGCTGTGATCGCAAAACAGGGAAGGGTCTACGTGTGTTCCTTTTACCGACAGAGAGCTGGTAGCACATGCTTTGTTCCAAAAAACTTGTGGAACTTCGTTGAAAGAGTGCCCCTCTTGGGACTGTCCATAGTCTGCACATTTGTTTGTGTGCTTGGGGGTGGGGGGAGGAGCGCAGGGAAGATGTGGAGGGGGTGGAGGATCTCGAGAGGAAAGAGGGGGGGAGGGGAGCAGGGCGAAGCGGTGCACAATAACGACACTTGTGTGGATAACAGGGGGGAGCAACAACAGGCCTTTTTGGAAGGGATTGTTAGTTAATTTGCATTTAACTCTAAAAGAAACAAAACATTGAAACAATACTTTACACTAAGGCCATACTTACTATGATAATCTTACCGTGCTTGGTCCTACTTAACATCTAAAGCACAGCATGATTGGCGAAAATAATCCAAAAGTCAAAGCCATGACTACAGTCGCGTGCGTAACAATGGTGCGTCATTTCATTAATGCGATCAATCCTCTCGCAGGTATTGACACCTTTCACATAATCAGAAATATGCAAAACAACAATGCAAATAATCCAGAGCCATAAATATTTAGGGATGGGTACCGTTCAAATTTGAACCGATATGGTATCAATTTCCGGTGCCTGAGAATTGATTCTAGTACTCAATGGTACCGATTTGTGTTACTTTTGTGCGTGTTGATAAATGTTAATTTTTTGATAATAAAACAATAGTTTTTTTTGTAACATTTAAAATTAGCTGATTATCGGAACTGCTGTCACCTTTTTATAGCTTGTTTTCTTTACCATTTGAGTCTCATTTGCAATGCCGTTGCACTTCCAAAACCTTAAAATGGCAGCACTGTATAGGCTATCTATGGTATGTTGTCTAACGAGGAAGTAGCTTTTTCCAGGAAGTCAAGTGTTATGTTGTGCCCTATGAAATGTTTATATTGTAAGTATAGTGCTTATTCCACACCAGCTGTTTGGTTGTAACATTCATCTTGATTGTAGTTTTCATTACCAAATTTGGAGATGTTGAAATCGCCATGTAAAATCGCTAATGCTAATAGTAGCCTGTCTATGGCAAATCCAATGTAAAACTAGCGCATTTTGGAAGAGTGGAGCCTTACTTTACGTTTGAGCATTTATACATGCTTTGTTGGTGTTGAAAACTGCAACATTACTTAAAATGGGTTCAGCTGAGTGCTGCTTGAGTGATTGTTTACGTGAGGTAGTGTTTAGTCTGCAACCGGACGTGACAAGCCTGCAACCGAATGGTCAAAATATGGCACCGTATGATTTACCGAATTCGCTACCCGTCCCTATCAATACTCAGTAAATTGTATAATAGAAGTGGTGTATGTCCCTATGAAATCCCTTGTATTTTTTCAAAATTTTGTTTAAATGTTTTAGAATTATGTTTTTTTACCACCGTATAATTTGTGCTTTATTGTGTAATGCATAACATTTTATAAAATGTCAGTTAATTAAATGCAACAGTGCTTACATCTATTGGTAAAAATACATTTTTGAAATTTTTTTTTTTTTACGGCTGCTGACCTGTCCATACATTGGACTTGCATCGGTCGTGTCGTCCGTGAGATGTGTTGCAGGAGTATGGGGTACATTCAGTGGTTTGTTCAAAGACTTAGAGGGTAATTCACATTTTCATGTCAATTTGTGTGATGTTTCACGTTTAACAGTAGATTCCGTTTTTATTGGCCAATTCCGTGTTTTCGTCCGCGATTCTGTTGGTTAGTGATGGGACAAGCAAATGCTTTTATAGGGCTGCCAGAAGAGGGATTCATGCCAAAGTCTGGCCTAGTGTGAGTACGCCCTAACAAAATAATTAGACCACATGTAAACAGCCATAATCGTAGTGTATGTGCGTGGTGCAGTGGTGGGTGCAAGAACAATTAAACAGTTATTCATTACTGTCCTCCTCAGGGCACAGGTGGAGATGAGAACGGTCCATCTTCCAAAGTGCAGAAAAACTTTATTTGTGACCACTGTTACGGAGCATTTAGGAGCGGCTACCACCTGAAGAGACATATCCTCATTCATACAGGTATGCTTCATGCATTGAACAAACATTCTTGAATACTTAGCTGAAATTGTCTGGAGATTGTAAGCACTGTCCTGTAAGGTTTACTGTAGCCTGCTTAAAAACCCTTGTTTGGTCATAGGATTTTGCCTCACAGCTTTAGTGGTTTCTGTGGGAGCTTGAACTAAAACTGGTGCTCTTCGGTTTAGGGGAGAAGCCGTATGCTTGTGCCGTATGTGACATGAGGTTTATTCAGCGTTACCACCTGGAGAGACACAGCCTCATTCACACGGGTATGCGTCTTTTAACCGTACCCATATTACATACAGTTTATCCTCCATGCTACATCTGTAGTCTTGACACTTGAAATAATGGACGGATGCTCAGGGTTCATTTTGTCTGTGGACAGTAATTTCCAACAAAGCCACCCCCAAAAATATGTTCAGCCCAAAGCATTTGAAGCGGAATATATTACTTTTGTTCTGGTCCCACAACCTCAATTAAACCTGCTCCATACCATGTAATAGTCCAGTGCGCTCCATCAGTGACAAGTCAACTATTGAAAACTCTTGCTGTTAATCAGATCCCACAATACTAAATTCCCAAAATGAGTTGATTTTATTTTCCAAATTATTATATCAACATTTCTGCTTGTATGGCAGAAAATATGTTTCTCCATATTCCGTCATTTATTGTTATTGCATTGATTTTCTGTGTATTCCTAAAGTTGGACAGCCTAAAAGAGTGTTTAGTAAGATCCATTGCATCTGTACAAATTGCCTCATATGGAGAGAACATGTGATATTATAAAACAATTAGTATAAGAGCTGATTAAAGTACTGAACTGTTACTAAACAATAATTGGGTTCTAATTAAGTAAAGTTTAATAAGCAAGATTTCTTGATGATCGACTTGAAACTGACTCTCGGACACCACTGTTTATATGGAATTATGCCAAATGTGCAATTTTATAACCTTTTTTCATTATGGAATCATTGCATGGACATCAGAGGACTATATTTAAACATTAGTATTGGTTTTGAGTTTCGATTGTTCTATAATTGCGTTTTGACTTATTGCCTTTTTATTTTTTTATTTAATTGTTTTAACTGAAATGATCAAGTCGTTTTCAAATGTGAATAGTCTCACAAAATGATAGTAAGCATTCCACAGGACTTGTATTCACTTTTAGGAGAGGGGCCCGAGCATTAAAAAAGATTGTGATGATATTGACATTGGAGCCTTTAGTATTGGCTGATACCAATATTGATCCAATAGGTATTAGCACAAATCATACATTTATTTTATAGTGTGTAATGTTAGAAAAGGCTTTATCGTGTGAAGTCACTCTGAGAACAATGGTAGGTATGAAAAATGCTAACGTATTATTATTATTATTATTTACTGTCTGGATGCTGTCTTTAAGTTGAAGCAGAGTGGTATTGTTTTTTTTTTGGTGACTACTAGTGACCAGTATAATTTATTAAGTTAAGATCATGACGTAGTAAGTTGAATGATGTAGATGCTTTTAAATATGCTTCTGCCTTGGAGACTTTGTAGTATGTAATATGCAAATACTTTTTTTATTTAGACCAATTTCATGTTTTATACTGAAATATTGTTCAAGTAAGGACAATTATTATGTATGTCGAGCTTGTGTGCTTAGTTTTAGTGAATCTGCTAGCTCATAGCCTATAGTCTACCGTGTTTACCTTTTTGTAAATGACTTTGCTGAAACATACCACTATCACAATTAGATCCCTACTCTGCATTAGTCATCACTGTCCATTTCATAGGAGCAGATCCTGTAACATGTTCAAATACACCATCATTATCCTTATTTCAATCAAGCAGCATTTGATTCATTTTTAGGGTGACGTGTATGGCGACATTGCTTTTTTTTTTAAATTTGGTGATTTATTTTAATGTGTTGTTGGTAATTGTGATAAATAATGTCTATCAAATATTTATAGTGTTATTCACTAGGGTAGATCGTGGTTTTTGTGTGTGGTTAAAATTGTTGGCTGTTGTCTGGTATAATGTAGTGGTTGTATAGACCTTATGATTTATTGTAGATGAACCTCTTCAAGTTGGTTGCCTGGTGTAGTCTGTCTGAGGTAGAGTTTGCTGGTGTGTTGCATTTAGTCCTTTGATGTCCACCTATATTCTACATACACATTAATGGCTATAGCTCATGTGGCTGAACTCTGATTATCTGTCTGTTTGGTTCGGGTTTCCTAAAAAACGCTGTTGTGCGTTAGGGTGGCAATTGAATGGCAGGCTTTAACATTCTTGGGCAGGTCATCACTTTGGATTCATTCCATGAAACAATCAAAATATATTTAAACAACACCCTTTTTAAACGTAAAAAGCCCATTCATCATAGCTAGTATTGGTGCAAATGTGTCTGCTGCAGCTGGCCAGTGTGATCGCTATCTTCCGCGTGTCTTTGCTGTCTTGCTGTTGCTGCTGCTGCCTTGTGTCTCGTTCACGCATGCTTGGCTCACATCCTATGGCTGCTTGTGTGTTGTAACTCCACACAGAATATTAACTGAAGACACAAAATTGGACCTAAAATCCTGCAAAAATATCAATGATTGTCCTTTCTACTACCAGAGCAACGTACGTGGTAGCTAATGTGTTACTCTGTGTATGTAGGGGTGAAGCCGTACGCTTGCTCCATGTGTGACATGAGGTTCTTCCAACGCTACCATCTGGCAAGACACAGCCTCACTCATACTGGTATGCGTCTACTTACATGAGCTCATCTCATAAATCCACTTCTCAACAAGTAACATTAGCATAGTGACTTAGTTTACAGTTTGATCGATGTGTTAGATTTGATATGTGAGGAGAAAAAAAGATGTATCCAGACATGTTAGGACAGCTAAATCTAAGATGTAAATGTATTTACTTAACGTCAGCTTTTCCCTGGCTAAATGCTCCCCTTTGTTCTGCAAAATTACTCCTTTGTCACTAAAGCAATCTTTAAACACAATTTAATTGTGGCTAAAAGTATTTGTGCATATACTTACTACACACAGCAAATGATAGTTCTCTAAGTTACATGGAGGACATGTTGATGTCTTAGAAGAGCGCCTGTAAGGGAAAAGTTGATGTGACTTTTGTCTGTTTGTAGCTAATATTGACATACTTTCTGTGTGTAGGGGTGAAGCCATACGCTTGCTCCATGTGTGACATGAGATTTTTCCAACGCTACCACTTGGCGAGACACAGCCTCACTCACACGGGTATGAGGTTGCTCTTACTTGCTACATTTCAATGCCGCATACCCAACCTACTAGCAATGAACTCTTTAATTTCTTGGCCACTTGAAGTATTATTAAAATGATCTGGGCCTCTTGAGTAGTGCTAAGTTGTTACTGTTTTTCATCATTACCCTTGAAGTTGTTGCAGAGAGTTGTGGCCAATGATTTGCCATCACTTTGATTAAGTACCCCTCCTATTGTGCCATATTATAAAAAACATAGCTATAATGCGTGAAGTGTCATGTACTTGTTCCACTGCCTTTGGCATGTCTGGATACATAATAACTGGGTGTGCCCTGTTGACTTCAGTGTGGTGTTTTTTTGTTTGGTTTTTTTGTACAAAACATTTTTGCTCTGTGTGTGCAGGGGTGAAGCCATATGCTTGCTCCATGTGTGACATGAGATTTTTCCAGAGATACCACCTGGCGAGACACACACTCACACATACGGGTACATGTTTTCAACCTCTCTCACTTTATAACACCATGGAGTGCCCTAAGTGTATAGGCCTCACCCACCAGCCCCTTTTCCACTGCACGGTAGCCACACTGCTCACAACAGCTCTACTCGCTATTTGTGCATTTCCTCCATTAACGTTAAACCAGGATTTATGACTAGCATTTACAACAATAAGCATACTTGGATACTCTGCAAGCGCAACTTTACTGCAGCAGTCCATTTTCCTGCTAAACAGTCACATTTTTGTACGAAAACCTCATATTCTCCTCTTTTATTGTCTATTGTGTGCGCGTCAGGATTGAAGTGAGAAACCGACCACAACCAAGTCAAGTAGAGCCAAGCCGAGCGGTGTAGGAACCGTGAATAAAGCATTAGACAAACATAGGCTTGAATCACTTTTGATCATGTACATTTTTAAGTAGTAGCTCTGTTTATGGATTAGTTCAGTCGTGTGACTCGGGCCTTCTTATCTATTGTAGTGTACTGGTATACTGATCATGTCATCATTTTTTGTTCATAGTTGACAGGAGCACTTTAATAAAGTTTGGTACTGTATGCATTCAGGGGTGAAGCCGTACGCTTGCTCCATGTGTGACATGAGGTTCTTCCAACGTTACCATTTGGCAAGACACAGCCTCACTCATACTGGTATGCTGCATTTGTTCCCCTCTCACTGCAACACCATGAAATATAACCATCCTACAAGATGTCCTAACTTTTTCTTTGATGTCATTTTTTCTGCAGTAACATTAGTTTATAATTGGTGGTAAACTCCCACTAAAACTTTAGGCTTTGTTGGAAAACTGTCCACTGAAAAAGTGACCCCTTTTGTGGATTAACACTAATGATAGCATGTGTATCATTGAGCACAATGTGAAACGATCAAGAACAGGCACATTACACAACAAAGATTCAATGGCAGGCATCTTTAGTTACGTTTCTTCAGATTTAACGGAGGAATTTTCGACCCTTTGACCAGTGAACTGGTGTATTTATATAGGCTTCATGTTAAAACATTTGACATCCAACTGTTGGCATTGAGACCAAACATTATTAAAGTAGCTCCCAAGTATTTGTATTGAGCTCCGGTTCTTTATAATATCCACACATGCACCTATGTTTATGATGTCTGCACAATCTTTGCGGTGTAATGTCTCCTATAAATTCTGTTGAAAAGCATGCTGTTTTTTTTTTTTTTATGGGACACTTTGAGTTTTGAAATGAATCTCACCTTCTTGTGTTTAATCCAGGGGTCAAGCCATACGCTTGCACAATGTGTGACATGAGGTTTATACAACGTTACCAACTGGAAAGACACAGTCTCACTCACACAGGTACGTCCTTATTATTTCAACGTCGCCTGTTTTCCCTGCGACTCTGCTCACACTGTCGGGTTAACATGACTTCCTCAAAAATGGATTGCCATCCGTCTCAATAAAGATGTAAAATAATGTCCTTATAACATCCACAATGTACTTGCGCTATTTGCGCATTTACATGTACATAAAATGATAAGGCACCTGAGGTAAAAATACTGTTTGCTCAACCTAAAGTGATCTTTAGATGCATGGCTTTTACTATAGATAGCTTTTTATGTTAACTTTGTTGTGTAGTCAATTAGGGGTGTCCCGATATAGACAAAAACAGTTATATTGGCTTTCATCTAAAATCTCAGATAAAAGCGCCATTTACAAAAAGTAAACATGGTAGGCCTCAGGCTACTAGGAGCTTGTAGCTACACAAAAACTAAGTACACACTAGCACACAAGCTAGGCATACCTGATAACTGTCATTTGTCAATATAAACAAGTATCAATGTTTTTTTTTTTTTTTTAAATTTTTTTTGTTTGATATTCATTGTAAAGTTCAGCTGTTTTTTCAGTGGGGCCCTGGCTCCACTGCGAGCATGAATAAATAAAGTCAAGTCAAGTATCAAATAATTATTTTTGCCTATAACTTAAAGATACAAAGTCTCCGAGGCAGACGCTTATTTGAAAATATTCAGTAACAAACGTGTCTGCATCCTTCAATTGACATCGTTAAATAATTTACTGAACTATGCTGACCAAAAGGTGTCACCAAAAACACATTACCACTCCCCTTTTACTTCAAGAAAGCACAAGTCCTTTCCAAATGGGTAATAAAGTACCTGTAGAGTTGAAAGACAAGTTGACTTTATATGCTTAATTGTGTTTCATTGTATCCATTGAACCATATCCAATCATATTTACAATCCACAAAATATGTAAAAACACAGTTTAAATATCACAAAATGCCACGCATTCAGTCAGCCATTTTGAATATTCCGCTCCGAATCCCTTCGGCTATTTCCAGAGATTGACGTCACAACGGGAATGCTTCTGCACTCTCACCATAGTATCGGATCAGTCATACTGGAAATATGCAAAAATTAGAGAGAGATGTGCTGTATCATTCACAATCCCTATATAGGGATTTTTTTAATGCATTCTAAGTCATAAATAAATAAATACATAAAAAGTCCACTAACGATGTATTCAATGGGGGGGCTCTCTATTTTGCCCACAAAACCCTCTAAATAACCATCCAAAACCCGCCAACAATACTGATTATACATATTGTGACCAGAATGATAACCGAATATTAGGGATGTTGTTATTATGAGCTCTAAAGCAAACAAACTATTTCTTTGCGGCGCAACGATACAGACCGCTAAGTAGCCCTCTGCTGCCTTTACTGTAAGCCGGCAGCGATGTCCTGCTGCTCGTGTCCCGGCTCGTCAAAATTATTCTAGTTTATGAATCATGACTCTCATCTGGATTTAGCCTTGAATCTAGAAGCTGTTCATTTGTGACATTCAATGTATACCCTGAGATTAAGACAAACACACACAACCGAAGATGGTGTCTGCAGGGAGACCTTCTTGTTAACTCTTTGTGTGCATCATGATTAGTTGTTCATCTAAAAAGGAAGATATGAACATCCTATCAGTTGTCATCGAAATAAGAATGGATATTGTACAGTAAGCTATCGTTTTATTATGTTTGTAGTTTGAGTGTCCACCCTGAGATCGGTAGGTCATGAGTTCAAACTCCGGCTGAGTCATACCAAAGACTATAACAATGGGACCCATTTCCTCCCTGCTTGTCACTCAGCATCAAGGGTTGGAATTGGGGGTTAAATCACCAAAATGATTCCAGAGCGCGGCCACCGCTGCTGCTCACTGCTCCCCTCACATCCCAGGGGGTGGAACAAGGGGATGAGTCAAATGCAGATAGTAATTTCACCACACCTAGGGCTAGGGCTTAAAGTTACTTTAACTTTAAGCCCTAGCAATACTACTAAATTATGCCGTAGTGTTTCACTAAAGCAGGATTTGTTTAGCAGAGCTTCTGAAACTGGTGGCTCATCCTCCTTATATTCAGGATCAACAATATAAGGTTCTGGATCATCATTTGTCCCATAGTAATCATTATTTTCTCCCACAAAGTCTGCATGATTTTCACTGTTGTTGATGGGGAAGGGATCCGTGGTTCCTACCTCTACGTTACACGATGACGTGTCTGGCTTCCTCATTATCTCTCAAAATGGCTCGGGAATCTCTATTTACATCTATTTATTCGCAAACTTTGGATGTCTTTAGGTGTCATAAATCAGATATATATGATAGTAGCTTCAATATATAGGCAACTTGTCTTTCCAATTTACTGGTACTTTAATAAATAAGTTAGTGTTTTTCACCATTGTTGTCTTTTTGAATAATTTAACATATATTTCACACCACAAAATAATAAACGTATGTATGATTCCTTCTATTATTGTATAGGATTAAATCAAAGTGGAAAAAGTTTATTGGAGACACCCCTTGTATCAAGTATTTAAGGGTAGAAACATTTTCTTTAAATCGCATTGACATGTTTACACACTATATTTATTATGAGGACATGTATTGTTTTTGAGTCACTAAAAGCATTTAAATGTATTTATTAT
>NC_084731.1:32091011-32198511 GCF_033978785.1 Entelurus aequoreus
AGCATCGCTATGATGATGTTTTGGAAGCTTATGAAGAGTCAGTAGCTAAGACAGGTGTACACAAACAAGTTAAATCTAAATTGAAAGAAATGATATATTGGTATTGGCATCCTTATTAAATACGATACAAGAAAAAAACAAAGGCGTTCCTTCATAGATGACCTAAAGGGTTTAGTTGTGAGATACTGAATGCTTGCTAATATTTTTGTTTACGGGTTTGTAAATATTTAAGTAGCACCTTCCATGTGTTTTTAGAGTGTCTACCTTTTTTCAACCAGTTTCTATCTGCCTGTTTGTAATGTTTTAGATTAGCTAAGTTGGCATCAAAAACCCAGCCATATCCGCTAAATGGCAAGAAAAACAGGCTATGTATACGGACATATACAAGATTGGGATATTATGTCATTTTGCATGAATTTGGAAATGTGTGGTTAATAACCAATAGCTTAGGCATGATTTTAAAGAACAAATGGCAAAGTGAAGCAAAGTATTATAACATTGCCACTTTGCATTCAGGTGTGAAACCTTATGCTTGCACCATATGCGACAAGAGGTTTTTTCAGCGCTACCACCTGGCGAGACACAGCCTCACTCATATGGGTATGCGCCCACCTTGCCCATGACACTTAGTCTTACATGACATCACACACGGACTGGCGATGGATGCTTACTTAATCTTTGATATGTTCATAAAGAGATTGGTCATTACAAAACAAAGCGTTCATGCGTCACAATTAATGTTGGTTAACAACCCATCAATTATGATGAGCATTGTAAGTACATTGCATCACTATTGGATTGTGAACACCCCAAAAAAACAAACCAAAGTGTGAAATTAATACTTGTAATACTCTGCGTTTAGGTGTGAAACCTTTCGCTTGCACCATGTGTGACATGAGGTTTTTTCAGCGCTACCACCTGGCCAGACACAGCCTCACTCATACTGGTATGCGTCTATGCACCTGCCCTTCATTAGCATGTTATCTGTTCATAAAGTTAAGCCGCCTTAGCTAAAGCTTTTATAAAGATGAACCACATAAGACCTGCATTTAGGTAAATACTGTAAAAGATTCATGCTACTATTAAAGTCATTCCCTTTCTGATAAGAGTCCTTAGAAAAATGCACCACATTATGATAGGATATCTTAGTGTGTATTCACAATGCAACAGTTAAATTAGGATAGTTACTGGTTTAGCAAGGCAGTGTAATGCACCACAAAGAGACTCAGTTCTTTGCATAAATTGGCAACTGTGTGGTTAATAACCAATAGCTTAGGGAATGTATTGGCAAATAATGAAAATCAGGCTGTAAGTGCTGTAACATTGCCACTTTGCATTTAGGTGTGAAACCTTATGCTTGCACCATGTGCGACAAGAGGTTTTTTCAGCGTTATCACCTGGCAAGACACAGCCTCACTCATATGGGTATGCACCCGCCCATCTTAACGACACTGATGAAACATATTATTCATAATGCTACTTAGTAGGGGTGTATCGGTACATGTATTGGTAATCTCATTTTATTATCATCATATTAAGTGAGTAGTGATGGAGTCATGGCTAGCGATCGTGCCAAAGAAACCCCAGAGTACGCAAACGGACTTATACAAGTGGATAAGACGAAAGCAGCATATCACTATTGTTAAGTAGAGATGGGGAACCACACTACATGCGTGATTTATTAATGCTGCACAGATAAAAATACACACATTTAACACATTTTCTTAGAAACCTATAACAAAAACTAAGATGTGTATGTTTTGGCCTATTTTTTGATTAATTGTGCATTCTTAATGCACATAATGTATCCAAGTGGCCCTCAGTGTGTGTATATATATATATATATATATATATATATATATATATATATATATATATATATATATATATATATATATATATATATATATATATATATTTGTTTATTAATTGTTTTGTTTATTTTTTTATCGAGAAAATTTAAAAATTACCTGCCATCAGTTTGCAGGTTGTTTGGTTTCATTTGAAAAAATCATCAAGGCTGTTGACACAGAAGTTAAGCAGTTTTATGTTTTGCATTTTGTTCCGTAACTGTACCCAAAACGAATTGAACCATTACACCCCTACTACTTAGACACATGACTGGCTAACTGAACAAGAGTTTTACTGCCGTAAACATTAAATGAATGCAAACAAAATGGTGTGACATCATCAGCTCATATTGTGTTCAGCTGTGGATCTAAAAAAAATAATTGGTCACACCCAACTTGACATGTTATCCATTGGCTATTGAGACAAAATTGCTTGAGTAATTTGAAGTGAAAAGCGGTTAACAACCCATCAATTCAAATTTTACTGATCGGTTGATGATGGAGCAAAATGACAAGTACTGGAAATAATGTATTGATGCTCTGCGTTTAGGTGTGAAACCTTTTGCTTGCACCATGTGTGACATGAGGTTTGTTCAGCGCTACCACCTGGCCAGACACAGCCTCACTCATACGGGTATGGGTCCTAGCTCCTACCCCTCTCATGTCTACAGTCACTCAATGTCTTTGAAGGTAGATTTCTAGGTGCTTTGTAGTGCTCGGTTGAGCGTCCATTTTTGCTAAAACTGACTTCCTAGACCAAATAAAGAAACCTTACGTGTTCCTTGTAGTACTGTAGCTAATACCTGACCTTGTACTACATCGTGTCTTGGTCGTCATGCGCCTCAGTCTGATAATTTACAAAAAGATTGTTTCAACCATAAATGTTTATTTCCTACTCTGACTGTTTCAGTAGCAGACCCAGTGGGAAGGAGTTACTTCTGTTGTTTGGATGCTGGAAACAGTACTAATTATATTCTCAGGGCATTCAAACAATCATGACTGTACTGTTCAGTTTGTCTTAGAGGATGTTTCGGCTCTCCAAGTAGGCTTCTGTTAGTTCATTTTCAGAAACTATAGATTTAAGTTTCGTCAGATCTCGTTGTAGACTTAGATTGATACGATCAAGTGAGAGATCCATCTGACCAATCTAAAACGAGATCTGACCGATCTGAGTCTATGAACATGAACTGACAAAACGCAAAATGGCTTCCATTACAAACTGAACAGTCAAATTGCGATCGATTAAATGCCTTGAGAATACAATGATTTGAATGAATGAGAACATCCATAGACATGTACTAATTATAGTGGTGCATTTCTGTAGTTGTTTCATATTGTTCTGACAATGGCATTTGAGTGTTTCATTTAATGACATTGCTCACAAAAATGTATGAATAGTTTGCGTTGTCATGTCCATGGCAAGTCTAGCTGTTTAATGATTCAGTACTTTCTGAACAACTTAATGTTCTCTAACAAAGGAGGAACTGAATAGCAGAATTCACAACAGGTGTGTATGATCCATAAATCAACCAATAATTGTCCTGGTTTAATTAGACTTGGTATATAAAAAGTCCTCTTCATCAGGCTGTTCACATTTTGACATCATTCTCACGGCATTGAATTGATCACAACTAGACTGTTGTCTCTCATCCAAGGAAGCTTCATCAGTTCATGCTCAAAGACTAGACTGACTAGACCTGTCCTATTAAGTAATTACTTGAGCTGAACTGATGAAGCCTATTTGGATGAGTGGCAAAACGTCTTCTAAGACAAACTGAACACTCCAGTTGTGATCGATTGAAGGCCCTGAGAATTGACAATCAAACAGGACTTCGCCAGGAGGCTTCAAATGTATTGGTATGGCTCTCAAACCAGCTGAAAATGTTGGCACATAGCAAGTTGTGCAAAACGTTTTAAAAGATTAAACAGTTGTGACATGGCCAGTAGTAGGTTAATTTAGGTTCGCCTATAAACGATACATTGTAGGTTCGTGCTGAAATTTCAAATCAAAAACAAAATGTCTAACTTTTTGTGTGTAGTGTTTTTGGCTTACAATTCGTGAAAATAGCCTGATTTTGTCTCTCAAAATAACTGAAACTAGATGGAAACTCAATCATTTAAATAAACCAACTAGAGTAGAACTAATCAGGCCTCTAAAAAACTAAAACTGAAAGCAGTTTCCCTATGAATGATCCCCTAACAACATCCAAGCTTTTTTTTTTTTTAAAAATCTGCATTACTTCAGTTTAGAACTAAATCTCCCACTTTACATTCATTTGAGAAGTTTTTAGAAACGGTAATCCTTAAATATTTCATAATTGACTAAAAAGAAAGCCTTTTAATGCACTCATGGAAATATTAAAAAAGTTAATATAACATTTTAAGCCCAGAAAATTACTGTAGTATGTTACAAGGTTGTTTGCTTTAAAATTTTCCTAATGTTTTTTTTTTTTTTTTTAAATAATGATGAACCAGTTTTTATCTTAATTAAGCCTTTTTTGTTATCTTTCTTTACTGATTGGCTGGGAGAAATCACATGGTTTCAGCATCTTGTCATAAGGCATCCATTGCAACTTAAGACACAAAATATGATAGCCACATTTTATAAATACCAAATTTTATGCATCTTTTGAAACATATATGTAATATCAGTGTGAGATACTTGCATGTAAGGGTAGGAGGACACACGTTAGGGTAAATGTTAATCTGAAGCACTACATTTTTACCCATCTTTGTTTTACAGCTGTATTCACATAGTTGCATGCTTAAACATTTCCACATTGTGTGCGTGTGTGTGTGTCTGTGTATGTGTGTGGCAGAGGTGATATTGCACATACTTGAACTTGTGTGGCGGGAAGGCCTAATACGCTGCTCTGTGTGTGTAGGGGTGAAGCCGTATGCTTGTTCCATGTGTGACATGAGGTTTATTCAGCGTAACCACCTGGAGAGACACAGCCTCACTCATACTGGTATGCGTTCCGTTGCCGCGCCCTCCTTCCCCACAACTGCCGCTCGCACCCTCACCCCACCTCCCGACGCGTCACACAGCAACCTCCACTTTGATGGGATGTTGAACCAGCATCACACGCAGCCGCCTTGTTGCGTAGATCTGGGCCATGCAAACTGACAAACACATAATGAGTTGATGTCAAGGCATTTTTTTGTTTTTTAAAATCATCATGACTCTTTTAAGTTAAACAAGTCTTTTTTATTTACTATTGCTGGAGTTGTAGCGTTTCAAAGAAGATTTCACACATGAGTGGTGCAACAAGCAAGAATTGACGCATTTGACTGTGTTGTGTGTGCTTTTTGGTAGGAGAGAAGCCATTTGCGTGCGACATGTGTGATATGAGGTTTATCCAGCGCTACCACCTGGAGAGACACAAGCGTGTGCACAGCGGGGAAAAGCCTTACCAGTGTGAGCGGTGCCAGCAGGTAAGGGACATAACCTACAACTAGGCCTGGGCCGATAAAACATTTAGCTAGACAATATATTGTCCCGCAAACTACCGATTAACGACATTGTTGTCAGCGTTATTTTGAGACGAGCACTAATGCAATCATACTACATAATAGTTATAATGCAAGTAACCGTTTCAAATGCAATTAATTTATTTTTCATTAGTATTTTTGACTTTTGTAATTTGAAGGGCAAGTAGTTTTGATTGTCTTAAATAAGTAAACAAACAATACAAACAAAATAGACTCTCAATCTGTTGTAGCAAAAATCACACTTCATTAAATATTGAACATCTTGAAGTAAAGCTCTCTCCTTAGTTTTTTTTTCTTGCCATTTATTTCCAAAAATTGGGCATACTTACTCCTTTGTATGTGTTGATAGGCTAACTTTTCTCATTCGGTTTGAAGACTTAATATGGTAAATTTGGCTTGGCAATTATCTTTTTTCTTTCTAATTCTTGCAGGGTTTTGGTCAAGCAATAAAAAACATTAAAAGTCATTACATGGATTTAGTACAAATTAAGGCCTTATATGACATTAAAAAGCATTAAATGCGATGTCCAGAGGCATTTAAAAAAACAATTGTAGGACTGTGCCGATGGTCAACACGTCAATCCATCAAAGCATAAATTTAAATGAATTAAGAACCTGGCGGTCATTGATAAATTGATAAGTCTGTGATTTTTTTTCCTTGTCTCTGGCTACCAAACTGGATACAAGACGTCTAGTTAGGTCTGAAAGCGAGAAAAGCCCTGCCTCCATTGCGGCCACTCTGCGGGACAGCAAAATCAAACGGTTCGGGGGCCCAAACTTTGCCATTCTATGTAGGCGTGTAGTTCTTAACTGTGATACCTTATATTAATGAGGAAGCTGAGCTTGTTTCAGACACAACTTTTTTATTTCAGTCTCAGTTCAACAGCTAATTTGTCTAACATTAGCAAGTGTTGTGACGCAGGTGACCTGGGCTGGACACGAGCAAATTCTCACAACAGACCTTGACTATTATTCACTGACATTCCCACAGTAAATGAGTAATAGTTCTTTCAGCTGCCTGACATAACTATAACGAACAACTGAGAGGGTGTAAAATACCATCTATTCAAGATTTTAAATTGATTCAGCTTATTTTTAATTAATCTAAAGGGCTTATTGCCATTTTTCCAAATATCATTCCATGACATGTGTTTTTCTAAAATGTTTAAATCAATCATCCATTTCCAAAGACAGGTATCATTTGCATTCCTGGTTTGATTTTCATTTAATAATCCATAAAACCTTTTAACTATTTTAAAAACAATTGTATCCTGATTAAAAAATGAATACTCCGAATTTGTGGCTATTATAACGTATATTTTCATAGGTTGGAAGCTTGCGGTCCCGCCTTAACTCAGAGACAAAGATTGTGGATGATTGACAAATGACTCTGTTCATTTAATTTGGCTATTTAACGAACCTGCTCAGGTGCTGAGAATACAGAGTTAACCCTTTTGCACCCTCTTTGAAAGCGAGAGACAAAGAAAACAAACACGTACATGGCAATTTATCAATGCTGGCAAACTTATTGAGTTAATTTTTATTTATTTCTCCATTAATTGAGTTATTGATTATCTCAGGCCTATCTACATCTCTGCCTTTAAGTCTCGGGAGTCAATGACCGCGGATCCACGGAAAATGCTGACACAGCATAATGACAAAGCCACAAAGATGCGCCGTTTCAACTTGTCGAAAGTGCAGATTTCCCACTACAAACAGAAATAACAATTCAGAATCAGAATACCTTTTATTGTCATTGCATGAAAACAACGAAATTGAATAGCAATCCAGCTCAGTGCTTTTAAAACAACCTACATAAAATACTCTTAAGACAACATCCATCCATCCATTTCTACCGCTTATTCCCTTCGGGGTTGCGGTAGCGCTGGAGCCTATCTCAGCTACAATTGGGCGGAAGGTGGGGTACACCCTGGACAAGTCGCCACCTCATCGCAGGGCCAACACAGATAGACAGACAACATTCACACTCAAAATGTTAAACATATTGCACAGCAGATCTCTATCAGAGGTAAGCAAGTTAATAAAGTGCTGAGTGTTCAGGTAAGTGCAGAGTTTAGGGCAATAACAGCTCTAGGATACAAACTGTTTTTCAGTCTATTTGTCCTTGCTTTCATGGTATTATAGCGCCTCTCTGAGGGCAAGAGTTCAAGCCAGTGGTGACCTGGGTGGGATGAGTCCCTGAGGATGCTGTTTGCTCTCCTGCTGCAGTGTCTCTTATACAGGTCCTCTAGAGATGTAAGAGAACATGCAGTGATCCTGTGGGCCGCGTTCATGGCCCCCTGTAATTGCTTTCTCTCTGCCACCGTGCAGCTTGAAAACCACACGAAGATACCGTAGGTCAGTATTGACTCAACAGAGTAGCGATAGGACAGGAGCAGGTTATCAGCCAGATCTATTTTCCTCAGTCTTCTCAGAAAATAGTCTTTGCTGACCTTTTTTCTGGAGTGCAGTGGTGTTGCGTTTCCAGGTCATGTTGCTTGAGATGTTCGTGGCCAGGAACTTGCATTCTTAGACCATTTCCACCTCCTTTCCCATGATGTAGATGGGCTGGATGGGCTCAGTGATTTTTTTCCTGAAATCAACAATCAGCTCCTTGGTCTTTGTGGGGTTTAGAATGAGGTTGTTTTTCACATAGTGGTCTGACAGTGCCTTCACCTCTTCTCTATAGTCAGTCTCGTCCCCTTCTGTGATGAGCACAACCACTGTAGTATCATCCGCAAATTTGATGATGGAATTGCTCGGATGGATGGGAATACAGTCATATGTGTAAAGACTGAAAAGCAAGGGGCTCAAAACACAGCCCTGCGGGGCACCGGTGCTGACGCTGAGGGTTGAGGAAAGATGGTGTCCGACCTTCACTCTCTGAGGGCGGTCCGTTAAAAAGTCCTTGATCTAGTAACAGATCTGTTGAGACAGGGCTAACTCCAGCAGCTTGGGAATCAGTCTGCTCGACAGAATCGTGTTAAAGGCACTACTGAAGTCAATGAAGAGCAGCCTGACATAGCTCCTTGGCTTTTCCAGATGTGTAAGTGTGGAATGAAGAACTGTTGCTATGGCATCCTCTATAGATCGGTTTGCTCTATATGCAAACTGGTGAGGGTCGAGTGTATGTGGTATGATAGCGGGGATATGGCTTCGGACCAGTTTCTCAAAACACTTCATGATGGTTGGTGTAAGAGCTACTGGCCGGTAGTCATTTGGGCTGCTGGCGTTTACCTTCTTTGGCAGGGGGGATTATTGTGGAGGACTTTAGGCAAGGTGGCTTCACGCCCTGTGATAGGGACTGGTTGAATATCTTAGTAAAGACATTCACCAGTTGGTCCGCACAGTCCTTCAGAACCCTTCCTGTCACGCCATCTGGTCCCATCGCTTTCTTTGGGTTTACAGCTCGCAGTGTGCGCCTGACCTCATGCACCTGCACCGTGAGAATTGCCTGCCAATCAATAATGATTGCCATGATTTTGTCAGTGTGGTCATGTTTGTTGCTAATTTGTATGCACTTTTTGTGCAGGACTCATTCGAAAGCAAAAGTAAAGCAGGCAATGAAACATGACACAAACAGAATGCTTTATATGAAAAATGGGTAGTTTATGTTGACGTGTGTTGCGGTCTTAACGCCATCATAATCACTAAGCAGCGTGGGACGCAAAAACCACATAACTGTCTAGTTAAGCAATATTAAAAGATGCACACAGTGACTTCCGGTTCACTGCAAAGGAAGCTTTAAAAAATAAAAGCATGGCAGTATTGCCTGAATTTTACCCTACAACTAACACAATGCACCCATTTAACTTTCTTTTTTTTTATTGTTAGCGACAGGAAGAAAAATTAGTGCATGTACGAAAGCTTTAATGTCTTTGTAGTCAAGACGTACAAGGAAATGACCACATCTCTTTTATACATCCATCCATCCATCCATTTTCTACCGCTTGTCTCGTTCGGGATCGCGGGGGGTACTGAAGCCTATCTCAGCTGCATTCGGGCGGAAGGCGGCGTACACCCTAGAGAAGTCGCCACCTCATCGCAGGGCCAACACAGATAGACAACATTCACACTCACATTCACACACTAGGGCCAATTTTTAGTGTTATATTGGAGTTAAAAAAAAATCCTTTATTATTGCCCATTCTTTGTCTTTGGCAAAGGTCACAAGTAACTGTGCCTTGATTCAGTTTCTGAAGGGCACTGACTTAAACAAGTTCCACTGCATTTCTAGTATTAGTAAACGGTGTTTTAAAAAACTGTATTAACTAGAGTTCACTTTGTTGTTGTTGTTTTTTTTTCCCCAAAGAACTTTTCAAGGACAGACCGACTGTTGCGACACAGACGCCTGTGCCAGGGCCGCGGCGTAGCGAAAGTGGAGAACCAGCCATGTTGCGAGCCGCGCCCATATGCCCAAGAAGCTCCACCCGCTCCCCCGACCTGGAGCCCAATGCACCCCCCACCGGGTCGTCTGGCCGTCTGACATTCCCCCGTGAGCCATGTCCACATGGCCGCACGAGACAGGATCGGCTGCCGGGTGTCGCGCTAGCTCTGTGCTGAGTGGCGGCGCTCTCTAGCGCAGACTGACAATGCTGCTCCAGTCTTGGATTACTAATAACAGCGGAACATTTGTTTTTTTTATGTTTTCTGACTTTAACTGTTTCTTTTTTCCCCTCCATGTTTTTTTAATGACAAGACTTTTCTGTGATGAAGAGTGTTCCTGTTTTGTACTTAACTCTGTTTTGCGTGGGAGGGGGGGGGGGGGACATGTTTTCATCGTTCTAGTAAATCTACACTTGTTGGTACTCTATCTACAAACAGTGAAAAGGGAAAATCAATTCCCTTGCTTGCCATGGCAGCTGTTTTGCCAATAGGAGTCACCATGGCAACAGTAGCTTGACCATGACTCCTATTGATAAAGTCATCTGCTTTGCTTCTGAACGTCATTAGAGGTGCACTGTCTGTAAATAATTGATCACGCTATTACGTCACAGTTGGATTTAAGTGGTATTTGTAATCCGCCCAATTAAGCCATGAGTCTTGCAAGCAATGGGTGTTAAAGAATAGCTATAGAGCGATGTTAACTGGGACTTTCATTGAGTGTGACCGGCCTCACAGCTGTGCACGTACTGATCAGTCAGGAAGAGGCGCAGCGCGACTTCTCCCCTCTGTTGCTTGTACAGATTACTCATATTGGCATTTTTTCTCTCTGTGAGAATACTTTTTTTTTTTTTTTGCCTTTTTCTTCAATGGTTTATTATTGTGTATCAGATGTATTAACAAAAGACAGCTTTTGATGTCACGGTAGGCGTTTTCCCTCCAAACAGAAATACACAGGATGGTCTTTGACAAAATGATTCCAGTGACACTGAAGCTTGAGGGTTTTGACGGTTCGCTACGAGCAACACTCTGCTACGCACTAACCGCTGCCTTTGTATGCAGATATTATGTGCTTGGTGTGGGTTTTAGTGGAGGTGCGTCATGTCATCGGGTGTAGCCTTCACAAAGCGTGGACACACAAATAATCATTGTAATAATCAAGTTTGTTATACAGGACAGCACTCCCTGCTGCTTTATTCCTCAAACTTGACCCTTCTCGTGTACCCGTTTTGAGTCGCACTATTAAGCTGTGTGTAAATATGACTGATCACTCTAGTTTCCTCAATGCTTCCCAGGATGAACATATAGAGGTTATGTTCAGTACAATATAGTCGAAGAGCGTTTTAAATACTAGCTGGAGTGTGCGGGGTCACGTTTGAGGAATGCATTGACACAATTCCACCTGTGCACAAAGGATGCCGCTGGTGTGATATTTTGTTTGAAAGGGCAACACAGTACACGGCGAACACATTTTTTTGTTATGATCTACATATTGTTTCCATGCAGAAGAACCCTTAAATATCCACAACTTTTCTCTCAGATCACATGTGAGTCTGGCATCCTCCTAGCCCCCCCATTCTGTACTTTTATCATTTTTAAATTGTAAACACTGGAGAGACAGGGGGGAAAGACAGAATGGAATGGGTATTTCCCCCCTTAAGACTGTACTCGGTTTTAGACAAAGCCTCTTTCTCCTTTCAAAAAATGAACAGAAACTTTTGGGTCAGTACAGTTCACAGTCTGGTATATTTGGCCTTTTTGAAACAACTCCCCACCCACAGCAAAATCGTTGCTATTTGTAGTCAATTCTATTGATCAAGGTATTAGGAGAGAGATGGCATAAAGGTAGCTACCACAGATTAGTTGTTTTCTTTATTAGTCTTGCATGCAGAGTTATGGTCCTCAGTTGAAATAGAATCTTGATATTGATTATTTTGTGTAGAAAAAAAAATAAGTGCATACAAGTAACTTCCTAAAACTGTTACAATAATTATTGTAAAATGGGCTAACAAATATGTACCCTTGTGATCCAATTAGTTTCAACCGTATAAAAATCGGGAGGAGAGGCTTCTTACTATTATGCTAAAATAAAAACATTTGTTAAGGACTGTTGTCTTGATTTTTTGGGATTGCTGCCATTTGTATTTCCTTGTCTGGAGCCCTTATGTTTGGTCATGCAAAGGAGAGAAAAAGCTACCAATTTCACTGATGTAGCACTTTTCACGCACAGGCAAGTTGCAACACATTGCTTTACACCAGTAAAGAACAAAACATGCACACGCTCACCGCGTTCTACCACCCACCCATTTTCTACCGCTTGTCCCTTTCGGGGTTGCGGGGGGTGCTGGAGCCTGAAAGGTGGGGTACACCCTGGACAAGTCACCACCTCATCGTTCTTGACAATAATAAAACATGGCATGGCACTGAGCATTTAAGGAAAAATGGCACCTTTGAGGTGTTCACACTGGAGAATAAAAACTTAACTCTATCCAAAAAATTAATATAAAACATCTTAAAAATATATGTAAAAATACAATATAAATAAATGGATAAAAAAACATGAGAATAATAGCAAAAAATAAAATTGAAATTAACAATAAAAATTTAGAACTTGAGAGTTTAAAATGATCAGGAAAAGGCCTCAGTGGCCTTGTGGTTAGAGTGTCCGCCCTGAGACTGGAAGGTTTAGTTTAGTTTATTAAGGATCTCCATTAGTCTACACCGCAGTGGAGACTATTCTTCCTGGGGTCCAGCCAAAAAACATTACAATGCAGTACAACATGATCAAATAATAAAATGTAATACAAAAATAGCAACAACAAAGAACCCAAAAAAAACCCAATAACTTCGAGTTTACATAATGTTCATACCAAAGATAAAAAGGCCATGAGTTCAAACCCCAGCCGAGCCACACCAAAGACTATAAAAGTGGGACCCATTGCCTCTCTGCTTGGCACTCAGCATCAAGGGTTGGAATTGGGGTTAAATCACCAAAATGATTCCCGAGTGCGGCCACCGCTGCTGCTCACTGCTCCCCTCTCCTAGGGGGTGAACAAGGTGATGGGTCAAATGCAGAGGATAATTTCACCACACCTAGTGTGTGTGTGTGTGACTATTGTTGGGACTTTAACTTAAAAAAGGTGTGCCTTTTTTGGGTGGGGTACCTGGTTCAATCCCCACCTTCTACCAACCTTGTCACGTCCGTTGTGTCCTTGAGCAAGACACTTCACCCTTGCTCCTGATGGGTCGTGGTTAGCTCCCGCCATCAGTGTGTGAATGGGTGAATGTGGTAATAGTGTCAAAGCGCTTTGAGTACCTTGAAGGTACAAAAGCACAACACAAGTATAACCCATTTACCATTTAACCTTTTTTAAAAGAATCATATCACAGCTTGCTTAAATACTACAAATTAAATATATCTAAATCTTAATTTGTAATTTTTCTTCAGGTCATCCACTTGTCACACCTTTGAAGTAAAGGTATCAAAGAAAACCAGTTGAAAAAAAAGGTAAGATAAACAAAAAAAACACCTACACTTAAATTACAGCTGGCGCTCAGCACAAACGGCAGTACATACTCCAGACCAGAAGCGGCGGTAACGCGTCAAACTGCAGTTGAGAGTCAAACAAGGAAAACAGGAAAAACCATGCAGAACCTAAACAATGCACGCTAGATGTCCTCGGAGTAGGCTCCTAATATAATTTATAAGTCATTTGCGCGTCTAGTCAAGTATGATAAATGAAAACATAGCACCAGGAGGTGATGGAGACGATACAAAATCAACGGAGAACGAACTGAAACGTGAACTGCAACCGAAATCGTCGCCCTCTTGTAGGTTCCTGCAGGCGGAACTGGAGCTCAATGCTCACCTGCGTAGCCTCAAATTCAGCGAGCCTGTCCGCTACGTGTACAACCCGCTGGAGTACGCCTGGGATACCCACCGCTGTTACGTGGACAAGTACTGTCAGGCGGGCCAGAAGTTCTTGTTTTTAGGGATGAATCCTGGACCTTTCGGCATGGCGCAGACAGGGGTAAGTTGTGTGTATTGTCACCAGGTGTAGCTCATACTTCCAAGCAGAAGGTGGCACTGTTGGCACGTGTACGTCATATACCCGCGTAGGCGCGACTGCAATTAAATCCTGTCTTGAAGGCCCCGTTTACACTAAACCGGCTAAGTTTATCCAGGGTAAATCCCACCTAACCTTATCCTTGTCCACACACACACAATGGTCGTTTAAGACCCCCTGGCCCCCTCCGTCAGTCGGCGCAACGCGACCTAATACGCATGCGCGGAAAATGTGCACGTCAAAGTCACCTCCAGTGCTGCTTTGTGTGCAAGTTCCTAAATGTAACTTCCATCCATCCATTTCTACCGCTTGTCCCTTTTGGGGCTGCTTATCTGAACAATATCCAGTGTTGTGCTTTTCAATTAACTGCAATCCAGTGTGCTGTGGGGCCCTGTTGTAGTGAATCACACCTGAGCCTTCATAAATCAATCAAATCTTTATTGGACACGGAAGTACACAATGTGACAAAGAACATTTGATAACAATCAATCTATGGATCTAGATATCTGGTCAGGACACTCCTCACTCTTTTGCCTTCACCTTTATTGTCCATTAGTGTTTGGTGACTTTATATACTCTGGACCTAGACGTTGAGTCTGTGACATACATGGCGGACAATAACTGATACAGTCTGCTTTGCCAGTGCAAAAGCATTCACCGTTTTCCGTAGTCTTTCCTCGACGGCCAGGTAATACAAAGCACACGCTACCTTTTTTATCACATCCACGGTAGCCCGCATTCTCGTTGACTCTCCTTCGACAAATGGATGAAGTTTTTCGGTAAGTAGAATCACAGCTGACCTCGACATTTGAAAGTTCTCTTGCCGTCTGAGAAGTGTTGTATCCAAAATAGCTGAAATCGCTTTCTCTTAAGGCAGTGGTCTCCAACCACCAGGCTGTGGCCCGGTACCGGTCCGTGGACCGATTGGTACCGGGCCGCACAAGAAATCAATTTTTTTTTAATTTTTTAAAATTAAATCAACATAAAAAACACAATATATACGTTATACATCAATATAGAGCAATACAGTCTGCAGGGATACACTCCGTAAGCACACCTGATTGTATTTCTTTATGACAAAAATAAATACATTTATACCATACACCCCCCCCCCCCCTGCAGCTAGTTAACAGTATGAAGAACTAGAAGCTCCAGTTTTTGTTGAGGATTGTTGTTCCTTCTTTTGAATTATTTTCCTTCCTTAGTTTTATTTCTTTACACTTCTTCCTTCATTTAGGTTTGTAAGACTGAAAATATAAACATAAAATAAAAGTGTACCGTCCATTGTTTATTTGACATCAATAATCTCCATTGTGTATTTTACGTAAAGAAAATAGAAGGTTTAGTCTGAATATATTCACACAATAAACTACAAATGTTTAAACATGTAGAAATTACACAACATCCATTCTTCCATCCATCCGTTTCTACCGCATGTCCCTCTTTCACACACCAAACATTTAAAGGCCTACTGAAATGAATTTTTTTTATTTAAACGGGGATAGCAGATCTATTCTATGTGTCATACTTGATCATTTCGCGATATTGCCATATTTTTGCTGAAAGGATTTAGTATAGAACAACGACGATAAAGATTGCAACTTTTGGTATCTGATAAAAAAAAGGCTTGCACCTACCGGAAGTAGCGTGACGTAGTCAGTTGAACATATACGCAAAGTTCCCTATTGTTTACAATGATGGCCGCATGAAGTGAGAGAGATTCGGACCGAGAAAGCGACAATTTCCCCATTAATTTGAGCGAGGATGAAAGATTTGTGGATGAGTAAAGTGCAAGTGAAGGACTAGTGGGGAGTTGAAGCTATTCAGATAGGGAAGATGCTGTGAGAGCCGGGGGTGACCTGATATTCAGCTGGGAATGACTACAACAGTAAATAAACACAAGACATATATATACTCTATTAGCCACAACACAACCAGGCTTATATTTAATATGCCACAAATTAATCCTGCATAAAAACACCTGCGTGTTTGTTATGCTAGCTCCTAGCTCCTCTGCTAGCTCCTAGCTCCATAGAACACGCCAATACAATTCAAACACCCGATCAACACACACAATCACTCAGCCCAAAAGACCGTTCACCTAACCCAAGGTTCATAAAGCTTATATATTTTTAAAAAGTTACGTACGTGACGCGCACTTACGGTACGGTACGTGTTATGCTAGCTCCTAGCTCCTCTGCTAGCTCCTAGCTCCATAGAACACGCCAATACAATTCAAACACCCGATCAACACACACAATCACTCAGCCCAAAAGACCGTTCACCTAACCCAAGGTTCATAAAGCTTATATATTTTTAAAAAGTTACGTACGTGACGCGCACTTACGGTACGGTACGTGTTATGCTAGCTCCTAGCTCCTCTGCTAGCTCCTAGCTCCATAGAACACGCCAATACAATTCAAACACATGATCAACACACACAATCACTCAGCCCAAAAGACCGTTCACCTAACCCAAGGTTCATAAAGCTTATATATTTTAAAAAAGTTACGTACATACGCAAAAAAAAGCCAAAGCTGCATACTCACAGTAGCACGTCTGCGTCTTTGTCATCCAAATCAAAGTAATCCTGGTAAGAGTCTGTGTTGTCCCAGTTCTCTACAGGCGTCTGTGTATCCAAATCAAAAGTCCTCCTGGTTAGAGTCTCTGTTATCCGAGTTCTTCCATCTTGACTGCATCTTTCGGGAATGTAAACAAAGAAGCGCCGGCTGTGTACTGTTGTGGCTGACTACGTTCGAAAAATACGTCCATTTCGCACCGACAACTTTCTTCTTTGCTTGCTTGGCTTCCTTCTCCATAATGCAATGAACATGATTGAAACAGATTCACGAACACAGATGTCCAGAATACTGTGGAATTATGAAATGAAAACAGAGCTTTTTCATATCGGCTTCAATGTGGAAGGCATACCCGTGTTCGTCGGGCTACGTCACGCGCATACGTCATCCTCAGAGGCGTTTCGAACCGGAAGTTTAGCGGCAAATTTAAAATGTCACTTTATAAGTTAACCCGGCCGTATTGGCATGTGTTATAATGTTAAGATTTCATCATTGATATATAAACTATCAGACTGCGTGGTCGGTAGTAGTGGGTTTCAGTAGGCCTTTAATGTGACTTATCACTATTAGCGTTGTCGCCCTCTACTGGTCAAATTTAGCACTACATGAAAAAAACAAGGTTTGTTCATTACTCCCAGACAAAAAACAACACGACCACGAATACAAAAGACATAAAAAAGTCAGCAATTTCAATACAAAACAAATTAAGTATCTTTATGCTCAATTTATATTCACTTACAAATGTTTGACCAAGTTTCATCATGAAGCTTACACGTTGGGATTTCTACCATTGTTGCTGCTTGTCTGGAGCAATCTGACAGAAAACAAAGACTCGAGTACTTACTAGGTAGAACATTCATACTTTATTGTTATTATTTTAACATTTTAGCAATAATAAATAATGAGGCTAGATTAAACATGTATATATTGATAAATAATGTGTAATTGTGCTGAAATTACTGTATTTATCTACTTCGTCTGACAGGTGCCGTTTGGCGAGGTGCGGTCAGTTGTTGACTGGCTGAAGATCACAGGTGAAGTCGGTCACCCTGACGACGAGCACCCAAAGCGTCGCATCAGCGGCCTGGCCTGCACGCAGAGCGAAGTGAGCGGCGCACGTTTCTGGGGCTTCTTCAGAAAGTTGTGCGGCGAACCATCGGCGTTCTTCCGCCACTGCTTCGTGCACAACCTCTGCCCTCTTATTTCATGAGCGCCAGCGGGAAGAATCTGACCCCGCCTGAGCTTCCTGCCCATGAGCGCCAGGAGCTCCTCCGTCTGTGTGACATTGCCTTGTGCCAAGTCGTGGAGGCCCTGGGCGTCTCCATGGTGATCGGTGTCGGCAAGGTGGCGGAGCAGCGTGCACGCCGGGCTCTTTCCGGCGCAGGTATTGAGGTGCAAGTGGAGGGTATCATGCATCCGTCCCCCAGGAACCCTCTGGCCAATAAGGGCTGGGAGAGTGTGGCTACAGCTAAACTAGCAGAACTCGGTGTCCTCCCGTTGCTTGGCAGCACATGACGGGCACCCTTTGACCTTCTCAAGAGATTTGGAAAATATTTCCAGTGCTTCCCCTACCATTATATTAGGAAGGTGTCCTCTGAAGTTAATTAATTTCTATTTGATTTTGAGTATACTTTGCATATAAGATAGGTCTATACTTCTGACTGTGGAGGAATGATTGCAAATTGCGATGTCTATGTATGCTTGTTTTAAACCAAGGGGAAACACTCATTTCTGTTTTGTTAACACACTACTGTCTTTGACTACCTTAGGTAGTACAACGCTATATTCATTTAAAGGCTTTTGAACTATGTACATATTTCTATGTAAAGTGTATGCCATGCTCAGGGTGTTTAAGCGTGTTGGGTGAACTCAGTGATACTTACATACAAGGCTGTATACTGTTTTTTTCCTTGCATTTATATTGATTATTATTATACAGTACAATATATTTTAAATTGCAATTTTACCAGGTCTGTATATTTGAATTTTTCCAAATGTTACGGATGTTTGTTACGGATAATGTACTATAACCAATAGGGCTGTGAATCTTTGGGTGTCCCACGATTCGATTCAATATCGATTCTTGGGGTCACAATTCGATTCAAAATCGATTTTTTTTTTCAATTCAACACGATTCTCGATTCAAAAACGATTTTTTTCCCCGATTCAGAACGATTCTCTATTCATTCAATACATAGGATTTCAGCAGGATCTACCCCAGTCTGCTGACATGCAAGCAGAGTAGTAGATTTTTGTAAAAAGCTTTTATAATTGTAAAGGACAATGTTTCATCAACTGATTGCAATAATGTAAATTTGTTTCAACTATTAAATGAACCAAAAATATGACTTATTTTATCTTTGTGAAAATATTGGACAAAGTGTGTTGTCAAGCTTATGAGATGCGATGCAAGTGTAAGCCACTGTGACACTATTGTTCTTTTTTAATTTTTTTTATAAATGTCTAATGATAATGTCAATGAGGGATTTTTAATCACTGCTATGTTGAAATTGTAACTAATATTGATACTGTTGTTGATAATATTCATTTTTGTTTCACTACTTTTGGTTTGTTCTGTGTCGTGTTTGTGTCTCCTCTCAATTGCTCTGTTTATTGCAGTTCTGAGTGTTGCTGGGTCGGGTTTGGTTTTGGAATTGGATTGCATTGTTATGGTATTGCTGTGTATTGTTTTGTTGGATTGATTAATAAAAATAAAATTAAATTTAAACAATAAATAAATAAGTAAAAAACATCGATTTTTTAAAAATGAGAATCGATTCTGAATCGCACAACGTGAGAATCGCGATTCGAATTCAAATCGATTTTTTCCCACACCCCTAATAACCAGGTATCATAACTTCATGATGTATCATCTTTCCAGGTGGTTTTTAATCAATTAATTTACATTTTTTTGTATTTTGTAATTTTGACACAAAACCCTTGATACCTGCTGAGAAATAAAATGAAGTAAACAACTCACAGCCGTGACCGGTAGAGTGTGTCGTCGATTGGGGGGGGGGGGGGGGGGGGTATGAACTACATTTCCCATGAGCCTCTAATACGTTTGTCACTCTTTAACCACGTGACACGCCGGTTGTGAAAGCGCGCCCTGGCCAAAGTTAGCCGAGCGTCTGCTGATGGAAACACGGCTCACGACTCAACAGAAACACACCACGTCCCGTTCAGGTAAGGCTTTTAATAGTTTCATCACTCTAAAATGTAAATTGGTCATTTTAGAAACTCCTGGCCTAAACTAACAATTTCCCACGTCAGGCTACGTCATAGTTTAACGTGAATTCAGGACACACGAGACCGGTTAAATGAACGTTATCAGGAAAATGACTAAAAGCCTCTGTTAATGTTATTTAAATGTTTTTTTATCGACTATAATTTACTTATCTATCTCAGTTAATTGACCTATCTAGCTATTTCTATATATCTGTAGTTTTTTTTGTAGTTTGTAAACATGTTGTGTCCCTGACCAATAGTACATTCCTCGAGTGTCTCTTATCAAATGTCTTCTCTCCTCAGCTGTCCTCCTCGTCTCACTGAATCCTCCTTGTCATGGAGCAACAATATCCTCAGTCCACGGTGGTGTTTCGAAATGTGGGGCAGCTCTATTTCCCCCAGACCAGAGTGGAGTGTCACTACAGTGTGACCTCAGCCCATGAGTGGAGCAGCAGTGACTGGATTGGCATCTTTAAGGTGTTGATATGGCAACAAACACACCACTGATGACATTCAATTCAAAGACTGGCGCAATAATTCAGTCACCAATACTTACTGTGTTAGTTATGTTATTACTATAGCCATCAAGGCAGAATTAAAATCAAGTGGCCCAAATCTTGCTCCTCCTCCACAGGTTGGCTGGTCCTCACTTCAGGAGTACCACACGTACTCTTGGTCGCTTGTTCCTGAAGGCTATACGAAAGGAAGTGCCGTCGACTGCTGTGCACTATTTCAGGGTAATAAACACCACTGCAAAATATGGTGTCTTTATGTAAGTGAATTACTGCATTTTCCCGACTAACAAGCCGATGCTTTGTTCCAAAGCTTTGAACCCTGCGGCTTATACAGTCAAGGTCAAAAGTTTACATACACTAGTAAAGAACATAATGTCATGGCTCTCTTGAGTTTCCAATCATTTCTACAACTCTTGTTTTTGTGATAGTTATTGGAGCACATACTTGTTGGTCACAAAAAACATTCATGAAGTTTGGTTCTTTTATGAATTTATTATGGGTCTACTGAAAATGTGACCAAATCTGCTGGGTCAAAAGTACACATACAGCAATGTTAATATTTGGTTACATGTCCCTTGGCAAGTTTCCCTGCAATAAGGTGCTTTTGGTAGCCATCCACAAGCTTCTGGTTGAATTTTTGACCACACCTCTTGACAAAATTGGTGCAGTTCAGCTAAATTTGTGGGTTTTCTGACATGGACTTGTTTCTTTGGCATTGTCCACATGTTCTCAATGGAGTTTAAGTCAGGATGTTTTAAAACCTTAATTCTAGCCTGATTTAGCCATTCCTTTACCACTTTTGATGTGTGTTTGGGGTCATTGTCCTGTTGGAACACCCAACTGCGCCCAAGACCCAACCTTCGGGCTGATGATTTTAGGTTGTCCTGAAGAATTTGGAGGTAATCCTCTTTTTTCATTGTCCCATTTACTCTCTGTAAAGCATCAGTTCCATTGGCAGCAAAAGAGGCCCAGAGCATAATACTACCACCACCATGCTTGACGGTAGGATGGTGTTTCCGGGATTAAAGGCCTCACATTTTCTCCTCCAAACATATTGCTGGGTATTGTGGGTATAAGTCTGCCTAGAGATTAGTAGTAGCTGTTATTTTTTTTGAAGGAAATAGCGAACGATTTAATGCGTCTGTGAAATTAATGTGTCGCGGTATGCTTAAAATTAGCAAAAATAGTTGGAGATTACATGTTGTTATGAATGTGCCTGTTACTACGCTGTATAGGCAAATAGAGGTAATCCTATTGCCTCCATTGTAAGCTGACTCTTGCTAGCGTTTATAGTTACAATGCATAAAACAAAAAAACATATTCTTGTCTTACATAAGGATTGTGAATGATAGACAACATTTCCAAAAAAGCGCCGTTCCCCTTTTAAGGTGGAAAATTTCCCCTAACAGGTCCCTTGACAGTCCTTTGATTTTGCAAATTGAGATTAGGAGTACTGAATTAATTTGTGTGCTTCATTGGCACATAACATGTCTATGGGAGTCAGACTGCTTGCGGTTTGCTAGGGGACCCCAAATACTTATTGACCTAATTCAAATTAATTTCCTTAATTTAACCTTTATTTAATGTTTTGTTTACATTTTCTTGTTATAATAATTCTGGACTGTTGATATCTTAGTACATTTACACAATCATCAGGGAATTAAATACTTATTTTAACACTAGAGCAAGAATCTCTAAGGTGCAGACCTTCTCCAAGGCTGAATTGTGTAAAAAAGGGCCCCCGATGTGTTTAATTTAGCATAATCCTGCTAATTGCACCTGTCCAGCTATTGTGATTATAACAGAAAATCTAATGGTGGCCCCAAAGACTAATGTGCAATGTTTGTATTTTGTGGCAGCCTGTTACCTACCTCGCCCCAGCCCAGTGGAGTACCAGTTTGTCTACGTGGACAAGCTGGGCAAAGTCTGTGCCCACAGCAGACCTTACACCTTCTGCTCCCCCAAACCTCTGGAAGAGCTGGAGACCCTGAAAGAGGAGCAAGATGGAGATGAGGAAGATGGAGATGAAGAGGAGCTGCTCCTGGTGGTCCCCAGGGCTCAGTTGTTGCAGGTGAGAACAAACTGCTCTCCGCCTTCCACTCAGGAAGCTCATTGGATTTTTTAAAATTTTATTTAGTTTTTTAAATTGTTAATCAGTCCAAAAATAATACTCAAGAATACAATAACAATACAATTCCAGTTCCAATCTATAGCAATCGACAGAGTAATTGAGAGGACACACAAACATGACAGAAAACAATCCAAGGTAGTCAAACAAAAATGAATACTATCAACAACAGTATCAATATTGATAAGAATTCCCACATAACAGTGATTAAAAATCCCTCATTTACATTGTCATTACAACCATTTATAAAAAAACAACAACCCATTAGTGTCACGGCTTACACTTGCATTGTGTCCAATATTTACCACAAAGATAAAAATAAGTCATATTTTAGGTTCATTTAATAGTTAAAACTAATTTAAATAATGAATCCCATATTCAATACACGACTCATTATTATCTAAACTAAATGCAGTTGGATTTCTTGTTCTTTGTCCATAGAGTCAGCTGGAGGAATGCGTGAGGGAGAAAGCTGAGTTGCAGCAGGCCGTAGAGGAGGAGCGGAGGAGCAGCAGAAGAGCAAAAGAGGAATGGGAGAGTGAGCGGAAGGCCACGGAGGAGGAGATTAGTGAGCTCCTTGAAAAACTGAATCACAAGTGTGACGTGTTGAAGAATGTAGAAGGACAACACCTGGTAAGATTATTCTAGGTCATCCCATGTTGGATTAGTGATCGTTGACACGGCGGTGATGTTGCTCTGCCTCAAGGATGTTAAAAGCAGTCATCAGAATCTGAACTCTGAACTTGGTCAACTTTTGGTGGAAAAAGTGCAAAGTCAGCGACGCATCAAAGACTTGGAAGACGGCGCCAAGGCGCTAGCATACCGAGAGACAGAGCGACACGTGGAGATGGAACGGCAAGTCTTTCAAATGTGTCACACATGTTTCTACAGATATGTCATTACTTTGTGAGTAATTTCTCATATGGTCACACGATAACTCAGGAGTGTCCAAAATGTTTCTATCGAAGTGCGCAAAGACAAAAAATGAGACGTGGAGGGGCAGTTGTCGTGTCATAGTCGAGCAATCAAATGACTGTAATACATGTCAATGCATCACAACTCTCATAGGACAAAGGCTGACTCTCTTGTCCTTTCAGTAAATTTTTGCTCTATTTTTGGCCACATTTTATGTTGTTACTCCGTTATACATCACTTTTCCTCAGAGGGTTTTTTTCCATGTTAAATTTTAACATTTCAATGTCACATGTGTACGATGCACTGGAAGTTACTCAACATATCCCAAAGCCAAACAGTACATAAATTAGACATTCATTTTCAAAGAGTATATAAAAACATTTAGGATTTTTACCCCGAAAAGGATAAGTGGTAGAAATGGATGGATGGATATTATTTGTTTTACTTTTTTTGCTCAAATCTCTCAATCAATTTACAACCGAAACAACCAATGTTTATTAATTTCCAACTCTTTGAAAGCTTTTTGATCAAATTATTTCACAGTTTCTATCTCAGCTGCATTTGGGCGGAAGGCGGGGTACACCATGGACAAATCGCCACCTCATACAAGCGGTAGAAAATGGATGGCTGGATGGATTTCACAGTTTTGAATTTATATACATTTGCACAGTTTTAATAATTTTACTTATTTAAACCTGAGACGTTATCTGATCAGAAGACCTTCAAAAGGGTCAAAATTTAAATAAATCCATGTTAGATATTTGTGATTAGGATTGAAATGTATTGAGAATTTTGAGCAAAAAGAAGACAAAATGTTTTTACTCCTTTTAAAAAAGTTAAGGACTTTTTTGTCTTGTTTGGCTTTGACGATCTTTAAAATCAAATGTTCCCAGATAATAGTTATGAATTTATCTTATCTTTCCCTATAATTCCACATCTAAAAAATATATTTACTCTTCTGTGAACTTGTGGATATTATACAACAACGTGTAAACATTTGTTTATTGTACTGTGTTGACTGCAGGCTGAAAGAGATGTTGAAGAAAACATCCAGTCAAATCAAACTTGATGAGGAAAAGAAAAAGTTGCTAAAGGTGCTTGAAAAACCACACATAGCAGATGCCCTCTTGTGGTCGTGTCATGGAAGTTCATCCTCCTCTCTACATGCAGGCGGAGAGCGAGGCCGCGCTGGCGGAGGTCTGCGGCCTGCAGCATCGTCTGGAGTCCAGCGAGCGTTTGGCCGAGAGCCTGCGCAGGGAGCTGAGAGAGCTGAGCACCCGTCAAGGCCACGCTAATGCCGAGCTGCACCAAGTCCGCCTGCAGGTCGCCCAGCTGGGCCTGCAGCTGTCAGAGGAGAAGCTACTGCTCCGGGAGGAGCGGGCCAACTGGGTCCTGGAGAGAGAAGCTTATAGGCAAGCGGCAGAGGTGAGGATGATGCCTTAACATCAAACTACAGGGTTATTTTATTTATTTAGCACAAAGAAATCAAATAATGAAAACAAATTTTTCCATTTTAAATGTATTAATTACATTGTTGTCATGTATTGTTCTTATTCGTAATAATTTGACATTTAATCAACTTAAAAAAAAAATGTGTATGGATATTATGTCCAAATTCTGACTTTCAAAAGTGCCTGTGGAATTTGACCCCACAACAGCTTTGTTGTATTTTCATTATTTTCTGTGTAAAGCAGGTAATTTTCACTAGCAATAGTTTTACTGTGAATGACATCCTAACCCTTACACAATGAATATTTTTCTCTGTGTGAATGTGTGTGTGTTTGTACAGGCTAACCAAAAGAAAGTGGAAGAGCTGAATAGCGAGGTACAAAGGAAGAAAGAGCAACTGAGGGAGGAAAGAAATAATGTGGAGTTTGGGATGAAATACAGAGATTGTGATGGAGTAAGTCAATGTTGTTGTATTTTATCACGCACACACACAAAAACATGCACACACACACACGCTCTGCCACAAATAAATTTGGACCACAAAAAATAAGTTTGCCCCTAACTGTTTGCCCCACACTCATTAACGCACCTGGTCTGCCAGAGAATAAGAAGAAGGAGCAGGAGAGACCGGTGTTGCCAAATTAGCGTTTTTTTCCGCTCCTATTTAGCGAATATTTAGTCTTCAAGGGGCAGTACGGTGAAACAGGGGTTAGTGCGTGTGCCTCACAATATGAAAGGTCCTGGGTTCAATCCTGGGCTCGGGATCTTTCTGTGTGGAGTTTGCATGTTCTCCTCGTGACTGCGTGGGTTCCCTCCGGGTACTCCAGCTTCCTCCCACCTCCAAAGACATGCACCTGGGGATAGGTTGATTGGCAACACTAAATTGGCCCTAATGTGTGAATGTTGCCTGTCTATCTGTGTTGGCCCTGCGATGAAATGGCGACTTGTCCAGGGTGTACCCCGCCTTCCGCCCGAAGCAGCTGAGATAGGCTCCAGCACCCCCCGCTACCCAAACGGTACAAGCGGTAGAAAATGGATGGATGGATAGTCTTCAAGATACTCTAAAACCAACTATTGCGACTAATCTTGTGAAGGAGTCTTTCAGCAATTATGACATGAAAGCAGGTAATGCTCTTTTCAATGAGCAGCCAGTGCTGCTTTGGGCCCCTCCCCCATCTAAAAGCACCCATCCATCCATTTTCTACAGCTTGTCCCTTTTAATAACCTAATAAGTAGAAAGTTAATTTTGAACACATTTGTTGAGCTTTTCATGTTTTTTTACTAACTTGTTGCTGACAGATACTTAAAGACGTTTCTCCAATGCCACAAATAGATTGCAGTCCTGTGTGAAACACATATTTCTGTATTGTATGTATCTACCTACTTATGAATCTATGTATGTACCGGGTATGTATCTATACATGTAACTACCTATGCATATGTAGTCCAGGTGTGTATCATGTGACGTGATGCTTAGTGTGGAATTGAAGCAAACATTTTAGCGTGTATTACATGTTGGATGCCAGTATGCTCATATAAGTGCACACCGTTTGCAGGACAACAAGGTGCAGACGGTCCAGCGCGGTCAGAAGCAGCAGCGGATGCTAGCAGGACTTGTGGACCCAGTAGTCAGGTGACCACTCCAACACTCACACACACGCCATTTTGTTCACGCTAAACCTTCCTATAAGATTTGTTACAATTACACACAGTTAAATGACGATGGAAAATACCATCAACATCTTGCATTCTGCTGTTTCCTCTGCAGCGAATTGGCTGGCCCCCTTATGTGGTAGCACATGGAACTGCAAGTGTTACCCTTCCGGTTGAGTGTTCTTTTTCTGTGTGTGTGTGTGTGTGTGTGTTGTTGTAAGACAACTTTTGTGTTCTTAAATTATGAATCAGGCAGAGGGTAAATGTATTTAAGGGATACATGTTATATATTTTTTAATAGGTGTCATTTAGCTAGTTTCAGCTTTTAAGGCGATGCAATGCTAGCATGTTTTTTTGTGACTGTTTTTTTGTGAAAATGACACCGCTCATGGAAGATTTGTGTGCACTACAAAGCATTCAAATGCAATTACGGTCATTGAATTGTGTGACAGAAAGGTTTGCATGGATATTGTGTGTAACTAGTACATTATGCTGAGCCACATGATGATTTCATCATTGGATCACGCTTCACAGTATGGAATATTGCATTAAACACTAATCTTTATTGGCCTGTGAGGCTACAATGGCTGCTTGAAAGTCACAATCATGAAATGAGACACATTGCCAACTTTGTCTCAAGACGAGAAGCCACTAAATTCATGTTTTTGACTGGCCTAAGAGTTTAAAGGGGCCTTATCCTACATTTGCAACTTTCAATTTCCTCGAAATTGTTCTAATTTCTCTCATCACAACTTTAGGAAGTCCTAACCAATAGCAACAGAGAAGGTGTGGTAGGCTGCTAAATCTGAGTGTTTCTGCCAACAGGAAAAGTATGCAGATTTACTCCGTACACACACAATTATTAAAAGAAACGTACTAGTGCCCCATTGGTATCCAATATCACTTTAAAAAGCCCTTGAAATGAGCAGGATAAGACCCCTTTAACAGGTAACTGCACTTTTAAAAAAAAATGTTGCCTATCTTTTACAATTTTATTGAAGGACAGGAATGACAAGAGCAGTTTTTTTTTGCGTTCTAATTTGTTAAAAATTGTCTCGTTTTGGTGGCTGGCAATGCAGCTAATGGGAGCAATCCATTCTACCTGTAAATCACTTTAAAAATGCATTCAAAAATTGCCAACAATACTTCATTTACTTTCCGTAACCTGTATAATAACCAAGCTGTAGCGACATTGTTATTGTAAGAGCGAACACTGAGGAACTGTTTATCGAGCGTAGTAATACATTGCCATGCTACGGCATTAGCCGTGAGCTAGCTACAGCAAGAGGTAACCTAGCTTCTTGCGTCAGCAGCTGATTGGCTTTTGAGTTTGTAATGCACAACACAATGCGATAGGACATCAATCTGTACTGACTGAAAAACATGAACAATATGTCTAAAGTATTAGCCCACATTTCATGTTTTGTTTGTACACAGCTAGCTCGACAGCGTATGTACTTTAGATGTAATAACAAGCATGATGGGCTGCGTGTATCATGATGGATATTATACGCAATCGATGCATAGTTGTCTGTTTGGTAAAGCGGGCCGGGGAAGTTTTTTCAAGTTGATTTTGGGGGAGCACGCCATTTTTGTCAGCATACCTTGGCTCCAAGACACACAGACCTCACTTTCTCGGCTTCCGTCTTCTCCAACATTTCACCCTCTATTCGTGCTCACTAAGCATCTACAAGCATTAGTTAATCCTCCGTATATTCAAGTTAAAAAAGATAAGGTTGTAAATGGTCAGTCTAAAAACAGTCGTTTTTGTTGTCTATCAAGTCAAGTGCGCTGCTATGGAAACGGAAATAAATGCAATGAGGAAAGAAGTTCTGGTAATGCAAAAAAAAATAAAAAAAATAAATATATGGCAAATATTGAAAATATTACATAGTGTTTTGAACGTGTCTGTTTCTACAATATATATATATATATATATATATATATATATATATATATATATATATATATATATATATATATATATATATATATATATATATATATATATATATATATATATATATATATATATATATATATATATATATATAGGCTTGCAGCTTGTATATAAAACGTTTTGAAGTGGTTTTAGAGGGATTTGAAGGCTACAACGGTGACTCCCATTCGCCGCAAGTGTTTTGATCATCTTTAGAATCTTGAAAAAAAAAAAAGATGTCTGTTCTTGTCTCTCATGGTTGTGAACCATAGGCAAAATTCCCCAAAGAAGTGCAGTTCCCTTTAAGGGACTTTCAAGTTTTGTGTCAGGTTTGTATGCCTATTTTTGCTAAATTGACCCAAATAAATACAAGTGCACACTGACAGGTATGGAAAAAAAACAAAGCGCCTTTTATCAAAATACATTGTCAAAAAACAAATGACAAGCAAACCAAATAAGCAAAGTACATAGACATTTTTTTAATACAAAAAACAAGAACAACTCATTAGATGTTCAAATATCTTAACATGAAGGAGATGGCGGAGGAGGATTTATGTTTTTAAAAATGTTCCAGCTCATTCAAAGTATTTTTTCTGTCATTAAATCTCTATTGCATAACACAAATATGTCATAACCCTCAAACAGTTTTTAATAGTATGAATTGTACTTTTTTTTGTGGATATTCTTAATGTACCCTATTTTAACACATGCATTTTTTTGTATATTGGCTCCTAACAGATTCTGGTCATGATGTATTTTAGTATGTCAAATTCAACAGTGAAATTGTATGACTAAACTTCTTTATAACACAAGATACATTTGTACATCTTCGACGCAGAAATATAGTACAGTGGTACCTCAGTTTTCGTATGCTCCACTTTTTGTATGATTCGGTTTGCGTATGCCGTCTCGGTTATCATACATCCAGACTGGTCCGTTTGTCCACGTATGATTCTGCAAAATCCAACATGTTGTTGACTCAGTCTCTGTGTTTGTTTTAAATTATTGAGTACATCTGCAAAATAATCTACAGTGGGGCTAAAGAAAGTTGCAAGTGCCAGCACTTCGACAAAGAAAAAACACGATTGGATTCAAAAACAAACTCGTAGCAAAGTACGAAAGTGTCGTCTGCATAAATTTTTTTTTCTGCATGTAAAACAAAAATTATTCTCTACAAAATGTGTTTTGTGTTAATATTTTTGGGTGTTCGAAACTCATCAATTTAGAGGACACAATGTTTGTTTTCATACGATTCGGTTTTTGGTCAGACCCTTTTAATCCAACTTTTTTTATTGGCATTTTCTTGGTCAGACCCTTTTGAACGGACTATTACCGAAAACCGATGTTCCACTAACTGTATTTTATACCTAAATTACCTTTTTTTTCTTGTCTTTACATTCTCAGCTGCTACATTCAGGCCTCCACTTGAGAGCATCTTAACGTTCCTATGTCATCCCAGATGTCCTCAAATTATGCTGTACAGCTACAATGGGACGACTGGGACAAAACAAAACTAGTATTTGGCATTAGACAATCCAGTTAAAGTTTGATGTGTGCATTTATTAGCGGTAAAAACATGTAAATGAATGAAGGTGGAGTGTAGCTAGCTGCAGGCTTAAATAAGTCTTACTATTCTATCTTATTTCCATGGAGCTGACTCGCGACTTTATGGCTTCATGGTCATGCGGAGTCATGTTCCTCTGCGCTGACAGGTGACTGAGTGCACCCGAGAGAGACCACATGACCGGATCTGTCCTCAGTCGGCATCATCTGGGCTTATTTCAGAATGCAATCGTCAAATTCAGTATTGCTTACTTGCCGCCTGAGATTCAGACGGTTTAGGCTGGGAGTTTTGAGTCCTGCTCTCACCTTGTCCACCACAAACAAAAAAAGACACACAAAGAAAATAGACAACGAACAGAGACAATTGCAAAAGATAAGTAACAATTTGTGTCACTTGTCATTGTATAAAACGTTTTTTGTTTTGTTTTAAGTGTAGCCCTTTTCCTGAAGAGGTGTGTGTCCTCCTGTCTCTCACTGCGGACCACATTCTGTCTTTTTTGGCACAGTGAAATTCTGGTCCTCCATTTTTTTAGTGCTTTTGCTTCATCCCTCACTTCCTGTAAACGTTGCAATTGTTTAATAAGAGCCTGATTGGAGGGTGAGGATGACGAGGAAGCAGCATCGTCATCATTTACTACTGCTTTGTTGTCCCGCTTTTATTTTGTGTGGTCGCCCCCCCTGCCGCCGTCTCCGCTTCCTCTCCCCATAGCTCTGCGTCACTGTCCGCCAGTCGCTCCCTCTCTTCGTCCCAGTAGTCGTCTTCCTCGTCGTCGTCCTCTTCATCCTCCACCACCGACTCGCATGTGCTTTTCTCTTCTCGCTTAATGGCCTGAACGGCGGGCGGAGGAGCGGTTGCGGGTTCGGTGCTGGCGGCAGCTGTGGTGGCGGCGCTTTCTCCTGAGTCACTGCTGTCCTCGAAGGCCTCTGGGTTTTCCAGCATCTCTCTGATGAGCGGCGGCATGGGGCCAGGAATCTCCATCTTTAGTGTGATGGCTCTTTCTGCACCTGTGTTGACATATGTGACAAAAAGTACTTTTCACTTTAACCAAACGCTACAAACCTCATGAGCCTTTTACAGGGTAAGGGACCAGATTTGGTCATTTAAGTCAAGGCAGTAGAACCATGTCACTCAACAGCCAATTAATTAAAGTACATTTTGATGAAACATACTTTTGATATTACTTAAAAAATTAAATTAGAATCTTTTTTTTTTATTTTTTTTTTTTAAAGGTGACTTTAAGTTAGTTTTTTTTTTAATCTTGTATTGGACTGCAAAAAATATTTAACTTCAGGATGTAGTTTTAATTATAAATTTTTCCTATTTTATAATTATAATTCTGTATTATTATGTAATTTACAATGACTTTATTTATGAATACTATAATTCCAGTAGAATATTTGCAATTTAAGTTATCATTAAATCTAAATTTTTACCACCAAAGTTAAAGAACTTATACATAACATTTTTTTAAAATTGTTTAACTTCAAAATATATTTAAACTACATTTTTACCCAAACAATCAGGTATACTGTAGTTACAATATACAATTACAGTATAAGTATATAAATATTTGATCAATTAAATTATAACATAGAAGTACAAAAACATTTATTTGATAATTTTTTAAATTATTGAACTTAAAATATAATTATTTTGAAGCTACATTTTCACCTTAACTGTATATTACAATAACTACCGGTATATAATTCATATATTGTTAATAAAACTACATTTTCAACCCTTAAAAATGTCAAAGTCCATTCATTATAAGAATTTTTTGGGAAAAACTAAGGTCACAATTTTTTTTTTCATGTATTTATTTAATAGATATAAAGAAAACTGCAAATAAAGACAAAAACAATGATACCAAATATTCTCAACTGGTGGGTAAAAACCCCAATTGTGGGTCTTGGACATATTCTTGGTGGATTATGGACAGCTACTCAAAAATTACAAATTAAATTTAGCATAAATATAACTCAGCATATGTAATTCCACCCTTAAACACCTACATATTATTTGTTATACATTTTATTAATTTTTATACCCTGAGATTCTTAATCATGTGCTTTGAAATGTTTTTTTTTTGCACATGTAAGCATATTTATGTGAAAAACGTGGCTCCCATGGTGAGACCAGTGGAGAAACCGATAAACTGATAATTCTGCCACGCACGCAGAGAGCTGACCTTTGGTGCTGATCCCTCGGAGGTCGGTGACTTTCATGAGCATACGAGGAAACATGTGAGGCTTGTTGGGGCGTCGGCGGCGGGTGTAGATCTTCAATGCCTCCAACAGCGGCTCCTGCAGCTTGTCCACCTTGTCGGGCTCTTCCAAGTCCATGCGGTCTGCGGGAGACGATCGGCGGCGTGAGGAGAACATCTCGTCCACAAAGAGGTCGTGATTAGTTTTACCTCCGCAGATCAGGCAGATGGCGCTAAGAAGGCCCGTTTCTGTGTCGTCCATCTCCAAAGGCAGCAGCTGCCCGGCGAAGGCGAACACCAGGTCAGTGAGCGGGCCAAAGCCAGCGTTATGCATCTGGGTTCTGTTGAGGGTCAGGCCATCGGAGAATGTCATTGTGTCTTGCTCGGGAGTGTAGCGCGTGCATATCCTCAGCATCTGAGGAGGAAAGTCGACACTGAAGGACCCTTGCTGGCAGCTGTTCACGTGTTTATGTCTCCATCGGACTTTCAGCAGCGTGACAAATGTGGCGGTGTGTGTGTGTGTTTGTGTTGAAGGAGTACCAGGATGTCCAGACATGCAGATTTGAGGAGGGTGATCTGATCGGCGATGGTGAGCGTGGTGAAGCCTGGTAGCCGCTTGGCAAATTCCACGATCTTGATAATGCACTTGGTGGACAGCTCACTAAACTTGTCCCACAGGCCCAAGTCCAGCTGGACTCTGTGGTCAGCGCTCGAGTTCTGGGGGGTAGGGGGAGGACATTTGTGTGTTTGTGCCAAGTGTTGACACAATATTTACTACATCCTGGTTAGTACAGGAGTATTGTGTGCATGTGTTGTGCAACACTATTTACATAGCTGAGGCGTGTAAGAAGTCACTCACTGTGGTGTATTTGCCCAGCTGGCACAGAGATGGAAACGTCTCCTGGTGAGCCTTGCTGACTTTGTTAACCAGCTCCTCCAGCTCACCGCTGAGCTCGTAGTTCTCAGGCAACACCGCCTCCTCCTTCACGTCTTTCTTCTTCTTGTTCCTGTCGTTGCGCACCGCTACACGAGGACAGACGTGAGAGAATATATAAGTGGCTGTAAGTGGAGAGCAAGAAAGCGGGACTGTGGACGCCCACCTTCTTTGGACATGCCGACCTCGAAGCACTTCTGCAGCCGACAGTACTGACAGCGGTTACGCGTCACTTTGTTGATCTGGCAGTTCTTGTCTCGGTGGCACGTGTACACCATGTTCTTCTGGATGCTGCGGCGGAAAAAACCCTGAAACGCATGACGTCAAATGTCAGTCGTATTCTGGTGTCCCTTTAGGGCTTTTATCTACCAGTGTAGACCACCTTTAGGACCATGGGACCAATGTCTGTGCTGCAAACAATGAAATTTAAGCTGACCCTTACTTGCACTTGACCCTTAACTCTAACTCTGTTCTTTGATAACTTGCCCAAATCTTGAACTATTTTTCCAGCGAGTCTCTTAATGTAAAAGCTGGTCATAATGTGTGAGTGACCGGTAGAAAAGCCCTGACTCGCTTGGAACTTGCAGGTTTTCATATTATATAGACCCCATGACCTGTCTTTTTAACACTTTTTATTTTTAGCCTGGTCACTAAAAATGGTAAATGGCTTGTATCTATATAGCGCTTTACTATATCCGGAATGATACCTGAAGCGCTTTACATTATACGTCACATTCACTCACGCGTGAACAAATTGTTGAACAGTTTAAGAAAAACCTTTCTCAACCAGCAAGGAATTTAGGGATTTCACTATCTATGGTCCGTAATATCATCAAAGGTTTCAGAGAATATGGAGAAATCACTGCACGTAAGCAGCTAAGCCCGTGACCTTCGATCCTTCAGGCTGAATGGTAAATGATAAATGGGTCGTACTTGTATAGCGCTTTTCTACCTTTTTTTAAGGAACTCAAAGCGCTTTGACACTATTTTTCCACATTCACCCATTCACACACACACATTCACACACTGATGGCGGGAGCTGCCATGCACGGCGCTAACCAGACCCATCAGGAGCAAGGGTGAAGTGTCTTGCTCAAGGACACAACGGACGTGACTAGGATTGTAGAAGGTGGGGATTGAACCAGTAACCCTCAGATTGCTGGCACGGCCACTCTCCCAACTTCGCCACGCCGTCCCCCCTGAACTACATCAACAAGCGACATCAGTGTGTAAAGGATATCACCATATGGGCTCAGGAACACTTCAGAAACCCACTGTCAGTAACTACAGTTGGTCGCTACATCTGTAAGTGCAAGTTAAAACTCTCCTATGCAAGGCGAAAACCGTTTATCAACAACACCCAGAAACGCTGTCGGCTTCGCTGGGCCTGAGCTCATCTAAGATGGACTGATACAAAGTGGAAAAGTGTTCTGTGGTCTGACGAGTCCACATTTCAAATTGTTTTTGGAAACTGTGGACGTCGTGTCCTCCGGACCAAAGAGGAAAAGAACCATCCGGATTGTTATAGGCGCAAAGTTGAAAAGCCAGCATCTGTGATGGTATGGGGGTGTCTTTGTGCCCAAGACATGGGTAACGTACACATCTGTGAAGGTGCCATTAATGCTGAAAGGTACATACAGGTTTTGGAGCAACATATGTTGCCATCCAAGCAACGTTACCATGGACGCCCCTGCTTATTTCAGCAAGACAATGCCAAGCCACGTGTTACATCAACGTGCCTTCATAGTAACAGAGTGCGGGTACTAGACTGGCCTGCCTGTAGTCCAGACCTGTCTCCCATTAAAAATGTGTGGCGCATTATGAAGCCTAAAATACCACAACGGAGACCCCCGGACTGTTGAACAACTTAAGCTGTACATCAAGCAAGAATGGGAAAGAATTCCACCTGAGAAGCTTGAAGCTTAAAAAATGTGTCTCCTCAGTTCCCAAACGTTTACTGAGTGTTGTTAAAAGGAAAGGCCATGTAACACAGTGGTGAACATGCCCTTTCCCAACTACTTTGGCACGTGTTGCAGCCATGAAATTCTAAGTTAATTATTATTTGCAAAAAAAAAAAAAGTTTATGAGTTTGAACATCAAATATCTTGTCTTTGTAGTGCATTCAAATGAATATGGGTTGAAAAGGATTTGCAAATCATTGTATTCCGTTTATATTTACATCTAACACAATTTCCCAACTCATATGGAAACGGGGTTTGTACATCTCTGGACCCCCAATACAAGACAACTTGTTTTTTAAAACTATTTGTAGATCGGTCACAAATGTGTGTGAATGACAGTTAGAAAAGCTCTGACTCCCTTTGTTTGCATGTTTTAAATCTCAAGATCCCCAATACCGAACAAGACAACAAGTCTTTTTAACATTTTTTTAAAGCCTAGTCACTCGCGACTGAATGCCAAGTAGATAAGCTCTAACTCGCTTGGTTTGCACGTTATAAATCTTTATACACCCGATACAAAACAACTTGTCTTTTAATACTATTGGTAAACTGGTAACCAGAGGTGGGTAGAGTAGCCAGAAATTGTACTCAAATAAGAGTACTATTACTTTAGAGTTTTATTACTCAAGTAAAAGTAAGGAGTAGTCACCCAAATATTTACTTGAGTAAAAGTAAAAAGTATGTTGTGAAAAAACTACTCAAGTACTGAGTAACTGATGAGTAACCTGTTCGTTTAATGATGATGGCAACAAATAATGCACAAAAACATAAAAATAGCAATGAGCAAATTCAGAGCCAGGAATATCTCTTAAGCAACTAAAACAATAGTATATATTAAATAATAATACATTAACATAAAAACAATTAAGGCAAATTGAGCCACAATAACTTAACAGCACCATAGGCTCTGTAAGCAGAGATTATAAAGGAAAATAACAAGTTAGCCTTCACGCAAACCATAAACTGATAGGTGTGGGCTGCATCTGGGAACACACTGTGCACTTCTGATTGGTGTTTCTATGCATGCATGCGTGTTTGTGTGTGTCTTTGTCTCTCTATGAGGCTGCAGTGCGTTAATAAATGCCCCCACACGATGTACATTTGACAGTGATTCATAGCAGGGAAGCTAACATCAGCCTATGGTGACAGCCAAAACATCTGCTAACGTTACTTACCGCGATGTGCTTCCTCAAATTTGACGCTGAGTTCATGTAAGCTTTAAGCTTGTTACCGCTGAAACTTAATGTGCAGTTAATCACGTGACCGCCTGGCTCTGTTTGATTGGTGAAATGGAGTCAAACGACTGTATTTGATTGGTGAAACGCAGGCATGTGATATATCCTACTTTGAAGGTCTGTCTGACAAACCAAAACAAACAAAGCGTGCATTGACGGATCGATAAAAATCAGTAGCGAGTAGCGAGCTGAATGTAGATAAATGTGTTACAGCTCAGACCCCTGCCATCCATGCGCACCTTGGGACACGCCCACGGCCGCGCAAACCCAGGGACGCGCCGCGCGCGTCTCCGCCCTGCAGCAGCCGCCAGCTGCAAACACTCACCGGTTATCTGCGCACCTGATACTGATGAGGGCGTGCCGGATAAAGGCAGGGTAGACCCAAGGATCGGCGCGGGAACTTAGTTTTCTCATGGTGTACCGTAAGCGTCAAGCTTTATGCTCGCTCGTCTTGTTTTCCTCTCCGTGGCTTACTTGTCCCTTGTTTTCTCCCGTGTCCCCCGCAGAATTCCCTCCGTCGCCTTGGAAGTGAGCTGTGCGCCTCACTTCTCTGGACCCCTCTGGATTCTGACTGCCTCCCTTGATCCTCGACCCCCCACTTTGTAATCGGACTTCTTGACGCCCCTCTCAGCCCCACGGACCCCCGCTTGTATCCCGGATCACCTGTCTGCCCCCTGGACTTCCTCGTATCTCTTTCAACACTTTGGTAACACACATTCCAGTTAAATACTACACATAGTCTTATACCATACACACTCTTGTATTCTAGTTCACACTCCATTTCCTTAGTTACCCATGCTGCCGCTGGGTGACATCATACGCAAGTACGGTGTTAGCTTTCACTGTTATGCTGATGACACTCAACTCTACATGCCCCTAAAGCTGACCAACACGCCGGACTGTAGTCAGCTGGAGGCGTGTCTTAATGAAATTAAACAATGGATGTCCGCTAACTTTTTGCAACTCAACGCTAAGAAAACGGAAATGCTGATTATCGGTCCTGCTAGACACCAACATCTATTTAATAATACCACCTTAACATTTGACAACCAAACAATTAAACAAGGAGACTCGGTAAAGAATCTGGGTATTATCTTCGACCCAACTCTCTCGTTTGAGTCACACATTAAGAGTGTTACTAAAACGGCCTTCTTTCATCTCCGTAATATCGCTAAAATTCGTTCCATCTTGTCCACTAGCGACGCTGAGATCATTATTCATGCGTTCGTTACGTCTCGTCTCGATTACTGTAACGTATTATTTTCGGGCCTCCCTATGTCTAGCATTAAAAGATTACAGTTGGTACAAAATGCGGCTGCAAGGCTTTTGACAAAAACAAGAAAGTTTGATCATATTACGCCTATACTGGCTCACTTGCACTGGCTTCCTGTGCACTTAAGATGCGACTTTAAGGTTTTACTACTTACGTATAAAATATTACACGGTTTAGCTCCAGCCTATCTCGCCGATTGTATTGTACCATATGTCCCGACAAGAAATCTGCGTTCAAAGAACTCCGGCTTATTAGTGATTCCCAGAGCCAAAAAAAAGTCTGCGGGCTATAGAGCGTTTTCTATTCGGGCTTCAGTACTCTGGAATGCCCTCCCGGTAACAGTTAGAGATGCTACCTCAGTAGAAGCATTTAAGTCCCATCTTAAAACTCATTTGTATAATCTAGCCTTTAAATAGACCCCCCCTTTTTTTAGACCAGTTGATCTGCCGTTTCTTTTCTTCTCTCCTCTTCTCCCCTGTCCCTTGCGAGGGGGAGTTGCATAGGTCCGGTGGCCATGGATGAAGTGCTGGCTGTCCAGAGCCGGGACCCCGGGTGGACCACTAGCCTGTGCATCGGTTGGGGACATCTCTGCGCTGCTGACCCGTCTCCGCTCGGGATGGTTTCCTGTTGGCCCCGCTGTGGACTGGACTCCCGCTGATGTGTTGGATCCACTGTGGACTGGACTTTCACAATGTTATGTCAGACCCACTCGACATCCGTTGCTTTCGGTCTCCCCTAGAGGGGGGGGGTTACCCACATATGCGGTCCTCTCCAAGGTTTCTCATAGTCATTCACCGACGTCCCACTGGGGTGAGTTTTTCCTTGCCCGTATGTGGGCTCTGTACCGAGGATGTCGTTGTGGCTTGTACAGCCCTTTGAGACACTTGTGATTTAGGGCTATATAAATAAACATTGATTGATTGATTGATTGATAGTTTAGTTGTATTGTTTAGTATTATTATATATATATATATATTGTCTATATATATAATAAATATTTGTATATACTTCCCCCTGGTGTATGTTTGCCGTCACCTCCCCTTAGTAGTCCAACCATTACAGTAAGTTCCCGCCAAATTATATATAGGGACCTGACGGCCCAGTGACTTTAGCTCCGCCCCCAGTGACTTTAGCCCCGCCCCCAGTGACATTTTTTTTTTCTCTCCTATTTTTACCCCATTCACCATGGCCTTTTCTTTTCGCTTCAAACCGGAGGATTTGTCTTGTCCTGCCGAGCGGTCATGGAAAGGCATGTTCAGTAGTGATATGAGCAAGGAGGCAGAGGTGGGACCAAGTCATTGCTTTGCAAGTCACAAGTAAGTCTCAAGTCTTTGCCCTCAAGTCTCGAGTCAAGTCCCGAGTCAAGACAGGCAAGTCCCGAGTCAAGTCCAAAGTCAAGACTGGAAAGTCTCAAGTCAAGTCCCAAGTCCTGCATTTTGAATTTCGAGTCCTTTCAAGTCCTTTTAACCACAGACTAATATATTTACACAGATTGTGTATGCTTTTAAAACGCTGTATTTATTTATTAAAACAAGTGCATTTGAAATTGCAGGAAAAAAAATAGTGCTGACATTGCACTTCATAATAGCACTATTATCCAGTCATTTTAAACATTTAACTCATTCCTTTACAGAATAAACACATTTGAAAAAACAAGTGCAACTGTACTTATTTGCACAAAAGTGTTAACATTGTATTTCCTTGGCACATTGCATTGTAACTACCGGTAGTTCCACAGCAGTTTCTATCCTGTTCTTACCTTATCTCATTGATCTCATCTCATACTGTATGTGTGTTGATGTGTGCGTACATATGAATAACATAACAAAAACATGAACAAAACAATGAACATAGTTGTACTTTTTAGATGTCAGGGCCCTATGCAATATGTTCACATATTCTTAATATAGTATACATTTTAACTGACCTTTATTTGACTATGTTTGTGTTTTTGTAGGTGGCTAAAATACGCGGTGCTGCTGATCGCCGTCTAACGTTACGTTACTGTGTGTGATACATTGACTAACGTAACGTTATGTATAGGTACCTCATGCAACCCTGCTTAAAAAAAATCACTTGACAAAAAGTATGAATAAGGTAGCGAACAGCAGTGGACGCAACATATTGCCGTGTTTGCAATGACGTTATAACCATAGACATCTTATAAGTAGACGCAGCATTGGCTGCTGTGACACGAGCAATTTAGCCGCCATCTTGAAGTGGTGATGAGGAGCCGGCGAGCAGCCTAAACTGACAGTTGACAGGTAGAAAACAAAGATGGTGTTCAGCGTTTTCCAACTCAAATGAGCGGACTGTTGAAAATAGAAATCGGGTGATTACTTTTCACAAGTAAGATTTAACATTAATGTACTATTGGTTGTATTTTATGAAAATAATATTACCACAGAGTTGAGAAGGAGCAAAGATCTTTAATATTTGTATGTGAAAATCACAAAGAAATCTTCTGGGGGAGGATGACCCCCCTACATGGGTTTGGTTTACAAACTTTCAGCCCCACCTAAAACAAAATTCACCAGCCGCCACTGATTATGATGCATTCTCATTTTAGGCAAAATATAAGACATTACTTTATTAACAGTATAATTGTAACCAGGAATAAGTCTTCAAGTAACAATATTCAAATACTAACATTGTTGGGTAAGACAGAATTTGTTTTTATTCTGAATCCAGTGAAACAGATTGGTGGTTTTAGCTGATATAAAGACTTACAGGTGTTTATATATGTTTATGTTAAAGTATTTGGCAGACGCTTTTATCCAAAGCGACATACATCAAAAATACATATAAAACAATGACTGTAAACATGATCATTTAAGGGAAGAATGTAATACAAAATATCAATACAAAGTGTCAAGACAGAATAAACTCTCTGCTGCTGCAGCAACAGAGATACAGTCTATAAGATATATAGATATCTAATGTATTCATACATTGTTTATGTAGGATATACGCATGTATATATAACCTAATCATATTGTTTCTTCAATTTAAAAATAGCTGACCGTTTTTTTCCCCTTCCTCTGGGATTATATTCCCAGTTTTGATCTCGGACGTCTGGTCATTTATAGCGTATAAGAATATTATATTACTGTTAAGAAAACTATGAATAATAAAACACGCCAAAACATGTGTCCTTTATCATAGCTACACATATAACAAAAAAGCGCGTGAAAATCAGTGTTATTCAGTGAGGTAAAATGAATTAAATGCGCTGACAGTTCATTGCTCCTGCCAAATGAATTGCACTAGTGGAGCGGATCACCACTCCAAGATGGCGGCCCCGCGTCTCGTCTGCGCCTGTAGGCAGTAGCGCGCGATGCTGCGTACCCTTATAAGATGTCTATGGTTATAACGTTAGCAGTGAGTTTACAGCCTCACTGATTTAACTACACAGCAAATAAAAGTCACGTTACTTAGCCAATAAACGTTAGCTTACATTCAAAACTTACCCTTCTTTGTGCATCTTCAAATGTCGAACGAAGTTGGAAGTTGTTACGTCTCCGTCTATAATATTCGAACTGCATGATTTGCATAGGGCTATTTGTTTTTTGTTGACCGAGTCGTAGTTTTAATACCCGAACAAAATTAACTTTGGCATAATTGTTTCTCACTGCCGCATTGTTTGACAATTCTTCTTCATTGGTTGTCCTGCAATTTGATTGGATGAGAGCTGTGGGATGAAAACAGCGTAGATCTAATTTGATTGGCTGTTGTACTGAGAGCACACCAGCTGACAGGAACAACACGCTGATAGACAGAATAAGAAAAGGAAAAATACGGAGCGGCGCGCTCCCATATAACTTTTTAATCTTTGGGTTTTGGGGAAAGTAGCAAGTCATGTCAAGTCAAAAGGCTCAAGTCCAAGTGAAGTCACAAGTCATTGATGTTAAAGTCTAAGTCGAGTTGCAAGTCTCTTTACATTTTGTCAAGTCGAGTCCAAAGTCATCAAATTCATGACTCGAGTCTGACTCGAGTCCAAGTCATGTGACTCGAGTCCACACCTCTGCAAGGAGGAATTTTCTCGTCGCCTGGACACCCTCCTCCCACCCTTAAAGACTGTTCCTCAGTCAGCAGGAAGCGTCTGGCATCCGCTTTCGGAGGGGGGGGATAGTACTGGTGGCTGTGCTGGTGTGATGGCGCAGCTGCAACCAGACAGGCTTCCCCCTGCCAGACTAATTCCACCTGTCTTCCGCTTTTCCCAGCCGCAGCCACCAGTCCCTCGGCTAGCCCCTGAGCTAGCACCAGTCCCTCGGCTAGCCCCTGAGCTAGCACCAGTCCCTCGGCTAGCCCCTAAGCTAGCTCCAGTCCCTCGGCTAGCCCCTGAGCTAGCACCAGCCCCTCGGCTAGCCCTCAAGCTAGCACCAGTCCCCAGTATAGCCCCCGCATCTCCTCCAGCTCCCAGGCTGACCCCCACGTCTCCTCCAGCTCCCAGGCTGGCCCTGACCTTCGTCCCTCGGCCAGTAGCGCCGACCACTGCACTTCGGCCAGTAGCGCCGACCTTTTCACCTCGGCCAGTAGCGCCGACCTCTGCACCTCGGCCAGCAGCGCCGACCTCTGCACCTCGGCGTGCAGTGTCGACCTCTGCACCTCGGCCTGCAGCGTCGACCTCTGCACCTCGGCCTGCAGCGTCGACCTCTGCTCCTCGGCCTGCAGCTTCGACCTCTGCACCTCGGCCTGCAGCGCCGACCTCTGCACCTCGGCCAGCTCCTCAGCTGCCCTCCTCTGCACCTCGGCCAGCTCCTCAGCTGCCCTCCTCGTCTCCGGCTACGATGACGTCTGCCGCTTCCACGCCGCCGAAGACGTCTGCCGCTTCCACGCCGCCGAAGACGTCTGCCGCTTCCACGCCGCCGATGACGTCTGCCGCTTCCACGCCGCGATGACGTCTGCCGCTTCCACGCCGCCGAAGTCTCATCCTCATTTTCGGCGAGACTCACCATGGCGACACTCGCGTCCGCCTTACCACGGCCAAGATGGTGGCCGTTCCTGGGTCGCCCGCCTCGCCGGTCTCAGCGCCGTTCTACTCGCCGCCGCCACCAGACTCGTCCCCGGTGGATTCGGGGACACTTGGGCCGGCGACCCACCACCAGTTCTCCCCTCCACCCTCCCTTGTGTCGTGAGTATGTTGTTCGTTTGTCTGTCTTGGGACATCTGGAATCTGTCCATAGGGGGGGATACTGTTACGGCTCAGACCCCTGCCATCCATGCGCACCTTGGGACACGCCCACGGCCGCGCAAACCCGGGGACGCGCCGCGCGCGTCTCCGCCCTGCAGCAGCCGCCAGCTGCAAACACTCACCGGTTATCTGCGCACCTGAAACTGATGAGGGCGTGCCGGATAAAGGCAGGGTGGACCCAAGGATCGGCGCGGGAACTTAGTTTTCTCATGGTGTACCGTAAGCGTCAAGCTTTATGCTCGCTCGTCTTGTTTTCCTCTCTGTGGCTTACTTGTCCCTTGTTTTCTCCCGTGTCCCCCGCAGAATTCCCTCCGTCGCCTTGGAAGTGAGCTGTGCGCCTCACTTCTCTGGACCCCTCTGGATTCTGACTGCCTCCCTTGATCCTCGACCCCCCACTTTGGACTCGGACTTCTTGACGCCCCTCTCAGCCCCACGGACCCCTGCTTGTATCCCGGATCACCTGTCTGCCCCCTGGACTTCCTCGTATCTCGTTCAACACTTTGGTAACACACATTCCAGTTAAATACTACACATAGTCTTACACCATACACACTCTTGTATTCTAGTTCACACTCCATTTCCTTAGTTTAGTTGTATTGTTTAGTATTATTATATATATATATATTGTCTATATATATAATAAATATTTGTATATACTGCCCCCTGGTGTATGTTTGCCGTCACCTCCCCTTAGTAGTCCAACCATTACAAAATGGAGCGGAGTAAGAGTAGTGTTTCTTCTTTATAAATATACTCAAGTAAAAGTAAAAGTATGTTGCATTAGAACTACTTTTAGAAGTACAATTTATCCCAAAAGTTACTCAAGTAGATCATGTAACGGAGTAAATGTAGCGCGTTACTACCCACCTCTGCCGGTAACTAATAAGTGTGAGTGACAGTGAGAAAAGCTCTGACTCAATGCTGGGTTGAACATTATAAATCTCAAGGTCGTCAATACTGACTAAGACACTTGGTCACTTGTGTGTGAGTGACAAATATAAAAGCTGTGACTCGCTATATTTTTCAGTATGCAACCCTTGGTGGAAAAAGTTTGGACACCCCTGATTTAATGGAATGAAAGTGCAGTACAAACTCAGAGTAGGTGGATCGATCCAAATAGCAATAATACTGATACCAAGTAAAGTATCAAAATCATTTAATGGGATTAAAAAAAGTCCAGACATCAGTATCGGTATTTACTTTGCATCGAATCGATAGTAACATTTCTAGTATCACCCACCCTGTAGCACAAATTGTGTTTTAAGTGTGATCATGAAAACTGTATTACTAACATTTGTCCACTAGAGAGCAGCACACTGACTGTGATGCCTTATGAGCATCCAGTGAACATATTTGTACCTTGCATCCCTCACAGGAGCTGACCCCATAGTGGTATCCAGACGACTTGTCCTGGCACACGAAACAAGGCTTGTAGATGCGAGGCGGCGGCGGAGGAGACGGTGAGCTGGGCACCATCTCCTCGGAACTGGTGCTCTGGGTCTCCACCGCTGCACACACAAGAAGAAGAAGAAGCAGCACGTAAGTTATCTGAGCATCATGACTTGTTAAAGATCAGAGGGCGTGTGGTCAGTGGGGGCGCCCGCTCTGAGACAGGAGGCCAACTCAAAAGATTTCTTTAAGAGAAAAGGGAGGAGGCAAGCTGCGGATTGACAGCGACTTAAAAGACACACAATTAGCCTGATGGCCAGATGGGCCTGCTGATAAAATGCTGATTGGCAGCTGAGATTTGATTGGCTTCTCCTTTACTGGCCAACAGGGGAAGGGGGCATCATTCCTCAATTTTTTTTTTTTTGGTTGAGTTTTGTGTGTGTTTGTGTTCATGAGCTCACATTTTTTACGTGCGCCGCCGTCCAATGAGACGAGCCCATATACCTCCTGGCCCATGTGAACAAACAAAGGCCGGATGTTTACGAGGCCAGCGAGGCCTCTCTCTCCTCTTCTCGCATTATGACATTTGTTCAACAAATAGTCGTCATTTAGTTTATTTGGTCTAAAAAAAAAAAAAAGTGACATTCAAGCACATCGCGGGTGGTTGTTTGCTCACTTCAACATGTGTGAAAGGTAGTAGGAAGAAGCAGAGCTTATTCAATGCTACCCGTGTAGATCCATATTAAAATAATGAATACACAAAAACAAAAGAGAAAAGTCAGTAAGGAAATGATGATGTAATGATCAGGGAGTAAAACATGTAGTGATAAGTACTGCATAATAAGCAATACTTAAGTTGAAAAGAGTAAAATTGGCATGAATACTAGTGCACAGATAAATACAGGGTATGTTGTGTAATGAACACTTAGACTTAGACTAACTTTATTGATCCTCAAGGGAAATTGTTCCACCCAGTAGCTCAGTTTCAAAGGATGGAAAGGTTAATGCAGGTATTAAGTAGACTAAAAATGTACCATAGTAGCAATATAAAATATAACATGTATGTATTATTTACTAATTATGTATACAGTATATAATATATACTGATATATTATATTATTATATTGTATTATATTTTTATATAATATATACAATGTATAACAAATCCCAATTACCATGTACAATATTACAGTATATGTAACAGCTGCAGCAACAACAAAAAAAGGGGCAGCATAAAAGAGAGTAGATCCAGCAGAAAATATTCATTATAAACAAAGACAGGTAGCTAACATAGAAGCAGTCAGGTAATAGACAGATAACATCTAATGCTGTATGGCGAGTATGAACATATAATAGCTGATAGATTATTACAGGAGGTTTCCACCTGATTTAAGTGTCAAAAATATTTGATTATACAATATCTTTATAACTGTTGTATTCAGACATTACACCTCTAATGACAAATTAGTACTAAATAGCATAAAGACAACAACTGAACTGTTAAAGTGTATTTCATCATTTGGCTCCGAAATATAATTTCAAACACAAATAGCTCACCTCTGCTTTCGTTTAGCTCATTATGCAAGTTGCTGATTTATTATATGCCGAGATACTAATAAACCTTAAACATGCTCATATTACCAGAGTGCATTTTGTAAATTTTTTGAGATATGTAACACAAACCAAGAGCAGCCATGACAACAACGTTTACCCACAGCTTGTGTTTTTTTCCCCTTCAAAACCAACAAGTGGCAGCAGAAGTCAGCCTGGTCCACATTTAGAGGTGATGAGGACTGAAGAAGCAGATTGCCTTTCAACTTTCACCTTCACTCACCCCAACTTCACCTTCCTCTGCCCAGTCCCACCCCCACCCCCTTGTTTCCTGGCCCTAAATTCCTCAGCGCAGGCAGGACGGAGTTTAATAGTCGCCCCGGCTTACAAGCGGCCCTATAAAGGTTGTGTCTGGGATGGGAAGGAGGCCCCCGGTCAGGCTGACGGCCCTTTTTATTGGCATCCAGTCACCTTGGGCAGCTATTCACACCAACAGTTCTGGCCAAGCATCCCCTTCCTTGTAAAAAATAAAATAAAATAGGAGCGTGGGGGTCAAACCCCCCCGAGTCAGTACCCCCCTTCTTGTCACCTTGAAACGGCGAGCAAGCACAGGACCAGACCAAATGTGCCCCCCCTACACACACACACCCCTGGAGCAACCTCAATGTGAACCCAGCAGCCCGTCATTAACAAGAGTGGTAAGGTTTCAGTACGCAGAGAGGTAAAGCACAAAGGAATAATCCAATAAAAACAAAGCGGTCCAAAATGAAAAGGAGAAAGAAAAGAGCAGGAAGGAGGTGAACGTGAGGACACAAACTTCTCAGTGGACGACCTGAGGGTGGAATAAAACCCTTGACCATTTAACTTTGGCCTTGGCTGAAGAGGGTCATTACTAACTACTTGCCCAGCAGGCGCTTTCAAAAGTTCAATGTGGCCAATTCACACTCATGTGGAAAATGACACAACATGCAAACCTCCTGATTAAGGTTGACTAAAACTGAATACATTTTTCCCATTCAAATAATCAGTTACATATACCCCAAAATATGAACACAAGAAACATTTTATAGAGAACAATTCTATTTTTACATGCCGAAAACTATGTGAAATACCGGTACTTATAAATGACAAATGAAATGGATAGATGAACATTAAACATCACTTCCTACTAGGGCTGTCAAAATTAACGCATCAATTCGGATTAATCCATTATTATTATTATTATTATTAAAGATGCAATTAACTAGAGGTGCAAAGATTCGTTGTAACACCGATTCTAATCATAATTTGATGTTGCTGATACGATTCAGGGACGATATTAGTTTATTTAGAACAGGTGTGTCAAACTCATTTTAGCTCAGGGGCCGCATGGAGGAAAATCTGTGCACACGTGGGCCGGACTATTAAAAACATGGCATTAAAACAAAAAAATAAAGACAACTTCAGATTGTTTTCTTTGTCTTACTTTGGCTAAAAATAGAACAAACACATTCTGAAAATATTACAATAAAAATATAGACAAAAAAATACAGGCAGCGGTAAAGTTGAAGGAAAGAAGAAAGTGAATGAATATTTATAACTGAATACATTTACATATGCATAAAAAATAGTTTTCAATGAATTAAGTTACGTTTATGACAACCTTTTTCCAAAACACAATATAGAATGTGAGATATAACAGGATAATGCATACATTTATCATTTGTTTTCAAAACGGTTACAAAAAAGTGGGACCCCATTTTTATGACTTGATGGGGTCCCTGGAACCCACTTTTGAAAAGTCCTACACTGATGGAGTATTGCTGCGTGCAAAACAGCCGCAGGCGGCTGTGGCCTGCGGGCCGGTTCTGATACTAATAAAATATCATCCCGGGGGCCATAGATAATTCATTCGCGGGCCGGATCTGGCCCACGGGCCTTGACTTCGACAACCCTGATTTACAACAATACCATCCGAAATGATTCAGTGTGTTAAAACCGATCTACTAACTTTTTAGCCAAAAATATCAAACCAGTGTTACTGTGAAATAAATATTGGACACTACTGGTGACGTTTCCTACATTTTTGTTATTTCTTGTAAGGGAATTAGGTATGAATGAATAATGGATACAAACAAGCAAGTAAACAACAATTAATGACCACTGCATTCTCATCTTATTTGAATAAAGTGCAACCAACACTTTAGGTTAAATTAACAAAAGGAAACCTTTTCTGCTCACCTTTCAGATATTCAAGAATTGTTAAATAAATGTACAGTAACCAACATTTTAACAGTAGATTTAGTTGTTACTTCTGCTTGTGTTTTTCAACATACAAATAATACAATATTACCGGTATAATCAAAAATAAAGTGCAACCAACATCTCTTCAGGTTGAATTGAGTTTTCAACCTTGAGTTTGTCAAAATCTACTCGCATCACATTCGAACTCGTATGACGTCATCCATGCAGCAACACAGACATGACAAGTCAACAAATATTCAAACTGTTACTCTACTTTCATTTCAATAAACAGCAGTGCAGTAACATATATCAAAGGAGCAAGGGAAACCAACTCCTACTTTGCGTTGCTACTCTGAACGCTGCTCTGCCTGGGCAGTCAGCATGTGTGAAATGCCATCATGGCGCCATGGAGAAATTTGTCATGTTGCCATTGTTGAGTTGAGTTGAGTTTTTTTCGAGCATGAACACACTTGCAATATGATACATCACATAATTCCATATAATTTCTCTTTACAATATGTCCGAAAAGGAGTAGGAAGAAGCAGGGCTTATTTAATCCTACCCCTTTCCCACATTGTAATTTTCATATCCTACAAACAGTGACAGACTTTATTTTATGTATTTATTTATTTATTTGAATTAGGACAATGCATATTCATCAACAAAGAGCAACAATGTAAATATGCTAGAGTTAGCACAATAGCTAATTTTCATCCGTTGTCCTAAGGCAGGTTAATACAGTAAACATTCAACAGGTCATGATACAAAAGAATACATAAATCACAAGATATTACACATTAAAAGCATAACGTGAGCACAGACCATGGACAAAAAAATAAAAGAAACAACAAACAAAAAAAACAAGTGGATAATCTAATTGTGCGTGGACTTATTAAGAACATCTCTGTCTTTACAAAAGCCTAAGTGTTTCCACACACTGGATGGCAATAGTAGCTTGTTCATTTCTCAGTTTGCCTATTTTTGTTGCGGCTACCGGAACAAAAATAGTGTTTTGATGGCGCGTGGCTATGACATCACAGACGGGCGACAGACTCGCGTAAATGTTAACATCTTTATTTAAAAGTTGTAAAACAACTGTATTTAAAGTCTGCTGTTCTTAAAGTCAATATTTATTTCATAGTATTGATAGAATCTATTAATTACCTTTTAAACCAATGTTAAATCGATATATAACAACGCATCTTTGGGGTTCACCCGGATTTGATCTTCTGATGTGACTGGAACTTTTTGGATTTAAATGTACCTAAAACCAAATAATTCATTATTGATTTTAGACGCAAGAAGGAAATTTCTACGGAGCGCATCATACATAACAAAAAAGTTGACATTGTTTCATCATATAAATATTTGGAGACCTTTTTTGACGACCAACTCAAGTTTGATGTGAACACAGATTTTATAGTGAAGCGAGCACAACAGAGAATTCATTTTCTCAGGAAATTAAATTATTTCTCTATCGGGCCTGTTATACTCTGTCATTTTTTATCAAACATTTATTAAGAGTCCTATGTGTTTTTCTTTTATTTGTTGGTTTTACTGTCTTTCAGTTAAAGACTGAAACAGCCTGACGAGTATTGTTAAGTCTTGCTCTAAGATTAAAACTAAGAGACTTAAACTTCTTCTGCAACCAGCAAATCCTCCGAAAGGCAAAGAGCATTTTAGCCTCCCCGAGCCATGTCCTTGCGGGGGAATTCTCTGTATTGCCTTCAGGGCGACGTTATGCCCTTCCAATGTGTAAAACAAATCGCTTTTCCAAATCATTCGTCCCCTCTGCACTCAGACTCAAAAACTTTTAATTTTTTCTGAGTGTTGTATGGTTTATGTATTTATTGACTATTTATTTATTGTGGGTCATGTGTAGGCTTTGTGAACCACGACAACCTGCTGCTCAAAATGAATTGCCCCTTGAGGGATTAATAAAGTTGTTTGAATTGAATTGAATATATATATATATATATATATATATATATATATATATATATATATATATATATATATATATATATATATATATATATATATATATATATATATATATATATTGGGTGTTCCATTCGTTCAAATAAAGAGATAGGAAAGAGCTTTTATAGAGTCCCGAAATAAGTCGTTCATAAAAGTAATAAAGTCAGGGAAAAAAACGAAAGTGCGTCAAAGGAAATTGCTCTTAAAAATATCCCTTGCATCATCTTGTGGAACACAATCAGACCATTCCCGTGTTTGAAGTGATCACTTTGTGAAATGTTTGTTTGAACATTTTAATTTGATTGAGAAACTTCCTGTGATGCAATACCGTTTATTCTCTACTATGTTAGTAGTGTTTGAGAGCAGAACTAAACTTAAAGAAATGACCAGCGATCGCATTAGTTTGTGTTCTTTTGTGGTTGCTATGCCTAAATATAACTATGAAGACCTGGTTGTGCAAATAAACTATCGTCATGTTAAGTCCAAGTAATAAATATTGTGATTGCTGGTCCAATCCACCTTATTTTCATTGTCAATTTTCATTACAGAAACTAAAAGCTTAGTTGTTGTTGTGCAGGACAGCCAAGTGCTTTATTCGACACAGATGACCACATTATAGCATCTTTGGTGCTATTGGTTGGCATTAAGAAAATATCCTTAATAGTATTAATAAACTAGATGTATAAATCTCTCGTACAGCATAAACTGAAATTTGATATCGCTAGCAAACATTGCTGAACAAAAGGGACATTTATAGCTAAAAAAAATTAGAAAATATGAACTTCAAAGCATAAAAACAACTGCAGATATGAATTGTAAATGACAGACTAATATTTGTAGCAGGAAATCAACTGCAATCAAACTTATCCTTTTTCTCATTAGTGTCACGATCACAACAGCACGGCACTCGTTATATCAATCAAATACATTACTTAGTGTTGCACGAATAAATCCAACATTGTCTTTTACGGATTATTGCTCAATTGGTGGACCCCTCAGATGTAAAGACATGTCTTTCCAATATTTTCTCCTTTAAATCCTTGTAAGTGTCGGAAGGAAGTGAGGTCGAGGCAAACAGTAACGTCTCGGTGAGGATGAATGGTTTAAATCTTTCAAAAAGTATTTTTCTTAAGAGTGTATAAATTCACGCCATCCCATTTTAAATATGTTTTCATGATTGCTTAATCTGCCTCTAAACCTTTCAAAATACACCCAAATTTGCACTGATGCAGGTAAATAAACAATAGCCTAATGGAACTCTAGACCATCACCTGAAACCCGGAAGTGCCTCTCGTCACGTGATTGCTATTCAGCAATACACAATTGATATCCCTAATATTGACAGCTAAAATCTTTTGATGCAAATCATTGCTGGTGGTGAGTGAAAAACTGACCTACAATGTGTTAGGCTTTTAGAGCTCAGGTGAGGGGGTGTGGGCAGGGCCAAAGCTGTCACCTGACGTTTGTTGATACAGCAACATTGTAAAGAGAACGTTTCAGGGAAGGGGAAGAAAAAGCTGGTATTGACAGCTGGGTAGCGCTTCTGGCGCCAGCAGAGAGGTAGCGACTGACAACCACGTCTGAGTGTGGTGAGAAAAAGGCGAGCAGGCGTGACGTGAGGAAGAGACGGGCTGCGGTGGTGAGGTGGGGGCGGGGGGTTGGGTGTGCTACCTGGCGTGACGAAAAAAGAGGGAGAGGAGCCAAAAACTGTCAGAGAGCTGTCATCACCCTGAACTGAGTTCCACCTTGCAGGCTGGGCTTGAAGAAACAGCAACCTGGTCTTAACCTGCACCTCACCTCTGTGTGTGTGTGCGTTAGTGTGTGTGTGTGTGTGTGTGTGTGTGTGTCACTACATCAATCAGCAGCACACCTTTGTTGGAGCCACAAGAGACAACATGACGGGTAGGAATCAGCGTCCAATTCAAACATCATCTCCTCTCACTGAAGCCACAACATCCTGGCAAGTTGATGACTTTGTCTCAATTACCTGGCTTACACTTAGTCTTTTGAGTGCATAAGTGTACACACTGACAAGTACTGCAAGATACAGTACACTGTCAGTGCTTAAAAATGTTGTCAAAGTGGTGAGTGCGTAGTGTGGACATGAAATGAAGCACTAGGGGTGTAATGGTACATGTGATACTACTCTCATGTGGTGGCACGAAACAGACTGTTATTTCTTTCTTTGATTTACTGAAGAATTTACCACGGCAATGGTATAGTGTTTAATACTGTTGTACATAGTCACCATCTTGCGCAAAAAAAGGAACTAAACAAAAAGCGACAGCGTAATTTCCGCTACATTGGAGTTGGGGTAAAAGCTAGCTTGAAAAACTCAAACTGCACTTTTTTTGGAATCGTTCACAATCATTATGAAAGACATGACGGATGGAGGCAGCACGGTGGGAGAGGGGTTAGTGCGTCTGCCTCACAATACGAAGGTCCTGAGTAGTCGTGAGTTCAATCCCGGCCTCGGGATCTTTCTGTGTGGAGTTTGCATGTTCTCCCCGTGACTGCGTGGGTTCCCTCCGGGTACTCCGGCTTCCTCCCACCTCCAAAGACATGCACCTGGGGATAGGTTGATTGGCAACACTAAATTGGCCCTAGTGTGTGAATGTGAGTGTGAATGTTGTCTGTCTATCTGTGTTGGCCCTGCGATGAAGTGGCGACTTGTCCAGGGTGTACCCCGCCTTCCGCCCGATTGTAGCTGAGATAGGCTCCAGCGACCCCGAAGGGAATAAGCGGTAGCAAATGGATGGATGGATGACGACGGATGGATTTTTTTTAATGCATTCTAAATATTAAATAAACGTTACAGCGGGCGGAGCCAATGGGAGCTCCACTATTCCGCCCATAAAATCCGATTAACAGCCATTCAAAAGGTGCCAACAATACTCCATTTACATTTTGGGACTTGAATATTAACCAAGTAGTAGTGATATTATTATATTAAACGCTAGCGCAGAAGAAATATTTATAGCGGCGCCGTGATCACTTCCTGTGTGCCTTCGTTTACGTCATCGACTGGTCTGCGGCTTTCTCGCTTTCCTGCTCCCTGTAAATTTATTGTAGATCATAAATCATGCATCTCACCTGCACATGAGATGTCTGGGTACGTAATCTGACAAGTTAGGACACTGTGACAGCCATTTTGGAGCCGCAGATGGCGAGAAAGACACAAAAAAATGCTTGTCACCACCCAACCCCCCCACCCCGATTCTTCGCGAGGATTATCAGACATTCTTCACCTAAATGGGAATATATGAACATCCTCGTAGTCGGCATCCTATTGACAGCAGACATTGTACAGTAAGTGATGTTTTATTCTAAAGTCTACAGTGAGCAGAAATCAGTGATGAAGAAAAAAATAAAAAGCAAACGTAATGCGTTTTTGAAATTAATGCGAAATTAATATGGCTAAAATTATCAAAATAGGTAAATATTAAATGTTATTATAAATGTGCTCATTACTACATAGCATATATACTTACACCATGTATATAAAACCCGAATGGAGGTGTTTGGATGTTTTTTAGGGGCTCTATAGGCAGAATTGAACGGCTCCCATAGGCTCCATTGTAAGTTAACTTTTGATTGTATTTATTTATTATTTAGAATTCATTGAAAAAAATAAAAAATTTGCTTTAATTACTAGACAACTGAGAAGCGGTACGGAAATCAACTGGCACATATTTTATCTTGTGGTCCAATGTTGGTGAGAATGCTTCATCAAGTGGTTGCAATTCAATTTAAAAAGGAGAGAAGAAGCAGATAAAGTTAAAGTACCAATGATAGTCACACACACACTAGGTGTGGTGAAATTATCCTCTGCATTTGACCCATCACCCTTGATCACCCCCTTGGAGGTGAGGGGAGCAGTGAGCAGCAGCGGTGGCCACGCCCGGCAATCATTTTGCTGATTTAACCCTCAATTCCAACCCTTGATGCTGAGTGTCAAGCAGGGAGGTAAAGGGTCCCATTGCGTTGTTAAAATTTCTATACAGTATAAAGAAGTATTCCATCTGAGACACAGCTTTACTGTTGCCTACATCAACATTCTGTTATCCCTCAAGTGCTGACACTTGTTTGTGTTCTCTTTCTTGTCACCCACAATTTAATGCAACAACAACAACCCAGTTTGGCCTTGAAGTTTACGCCTAGTTCACGTTTGAAAAGCCGCCTGTCCTTTAGGCGCTGGCGGTGTTTCAGTTGGACTTGACCAATCTGCCACATTGTGTTCACAAGTCCTAGACAATGAAAGGCCAAGACTAATGTCATGTGTCATGTGTGAACGCTAAACACACACACACAAACACTCACACACACACACACACACACACACTCACACACACACACACACACACACACTGCAGCAGCATGTGGTTGCTTTTACACTGACATTGAAGGTGTGTTGTTTTTTTATTGCTTGTGTGTGTGTGTGTGTGTGTGTGTGTGTGTGCGAGACACAATGACATATGGCGTGCAGCTCCACTTCACCCTTCCAACTTTGCACATCACAAAAGTAGACACTGGCCTAGGGCCCTACTCGGCATAACACTGGGGATAGCTGGGGTGACACTCCAAGAAATGGACTTAAAGTAAGGGGTGTCCCAATCCAACATTGGTCCGGTGTCAGCAAAGTATCAAAGATATCTATGAATGTTCTCATTCATCCAGGTCATTGTCATCTCAGGGCATTCAATCGATCGCAACTGGACTGTTTGGTCTGTCTTAGAAGACGTTTTGCCGCTCATCCTTGTAGGCTTCATCAGTTCATGCTCATAGACTCAGATTGGTCAGATCAGTATCAAATAATCATTTTATTGTTATCAAAATTAACAACGAAATTAAGTATCGGCTTGCATCTAAAAATCTTCGATATAAGTGCCGATACAATCAGTTCTTTTTTGTATTTTAGTGAAGTTATTTCACAAAATACAAACATGGTAGGCTACAGGCTCCTAGAAGCTAGCCGCTACACAACAGCTAAGCACACAAGCTAGACATATGTAATATTTACTCATAAATGTCCGTACTTTAATAATATTGTAGTCTAAAACATGAGATTTGTCAAGTTAAACATTTATCAAATATTGGTAGTTGTACAAAACCCAAAACCAGTGAAGTTGGCACGTTGTGTAAATCGTAAATAGAAACAGAATACAATGATTTGCAAATCCTTTTCAACTTATATTCAATTGAATAGACTGCAAAGACAAGATACTTAAAGTTTGAACTGAGAAACTTTGTTATTTTTTGCAAATATTAGCTCATTTGGAATTTGATGCCTGCAACATGTTTCAAAAAAGCTGGCACAAGTGGCAAAACAGACTGAGAGAGTTGAGGAATGCTCATCAAACACTTATTTGAAACATCCCACAGGTGAACAGGCGCTAACCAGCAGCCATCAGAGGCAAAGGGTGAAGTGTCTTGCCCAAGAACACAACGGACGTGACTAGGAAGGTAGAAGGTGGGAATTGAACCCCAGTAACCAGCAACACTCCGATTGCTGGCACAGCCACTCTACCAACTTCGCCACGCCGTCCCTAATGCGTGAGCAAATTGTCTAACAGTTTAAGAACAACATTTCAAAAACGAACTATTGCAAGGAATTTAGGGATTTCACCATCTACGGTCTGTAATATCATCAAAAGGTTCAGAGAATCTGGAGAAATCACTGCACGTAAGCGGCAAGCCTGTGACTTTCGATCCCTCAGGCGGTACTGCCTGCGAAGGTGTGCTCCTGTATTGCTCACTGTGCCCCTATGTACACGGCCCCCCTCTGGGTGAGGTATAAGAAAGAGACCTTGCGCAAACTCCAGATTGCATATGATGACTGTGTCAGACTCTTGCTCAAAAAGCCCAGGGGGATTAGTGCCAGCAAGCTTTTTTGTGATCTAGGAATAAACACCTTTCAGGCCACTGAGAAGACTGATGTTTAAGTTTATGTGTAGACTGCAGGGGTCCCAAAATAAACCGTATTGTACAGTCGACTAATCCAAGGTGTAGTTCTGTGAGATACCAATGTATTAGATCCCTTTTACTGAATATGTACAAGCTTTTTTGTTTATAATTTATGTGATGTACCACTTTTTGTACTGTGCATTGGATGTGATTGTTTGTCTATCTCAGGGGTCGGCAACCTTTACCACTCAAAGAGCCATTTTGGCAAGTTTCACACATTAAAGAAAGTAATGGGAGCCACAAAAATGTTTTTAAAATTTAAAATGAAAAACACCGCATACAAAGCTTAAATTGCTTTGTGCTATGTTAACCAGGGGTCTCAGACACACGCACCGGCACGCACTTTAATGTGGGAATTTGATGTTAGTGCAGCCCGCGAGTTTTGGATGAATGTCGCTTGCGTCACATTTACCAACCCTCTCATTTTTCCCGGGAGACTCCCGAATATCAGAGTGTGATGACACTGCATTTGGCGCCCTCTACAGTCTGCCCAATCAGTGTACCTGCTCGGCCACAAGTGGAATGCAGCTTAAGCTTGCTCACGTAAGAGACAGCAAGGCTACTAACTCAGCAGCCACACATCTTACACTGACGGTACCAATACCCAGAATCCCATGTAGCCCTAACTCTTCCGCTCAACCAACCACGAAGAGGGGGGGGGGGTTGATGTGTGGGGGGATTTGGTGGTAGCTGGGGTGTATAATGTAGACCGGAAGAGTTAGGACTGCATGGGATTCTGGGTAATGGTTGTGTTGTGTTTATGTTGTGTTACAGTGGGATGTTCTCCAGAAATGTGTTTTTCATTCTTTTTTGGTGTGGGTTCACAGTGTGGCGCATATTTGTAACGTAACAATGTTGAAGTTGTTTGATACGGCTACCGTCAGTGTAAGCTGTGTGGCTGATGAGTAACTATGCTTTGCTGTCTCCTGTGTGAGCAAGTAATAACAACATGCAGCATGTGGCTGGACTGGCACGCTGTAAGTAAATGCTATAGAGGACAATTACTGCAGTGCAATTAGGGCACGCCCTTTATATAGTAATTAGAGTGTTAATAGGATTATTTTTCCCTGGGAGTAGTCTATGAGAGACACTGACATCCATAAGTCTCCTGGGAAAATCGAGGGGTCGGCATGCATGTAGCTGAGCCGCATCAGAGTGGTCAAGGAGCCGCATGCGGCTCCGGAGCCGCGGGTTGCCGACCCCTGGTCTATCTAGACCAGTGTTTCTTAACCAAAGAGCACCAAAGGGCCGCCAAAAAAATCTGTTTGTCAGCTGTGGTCCGTATGGGTCGCAGAGATACTCAGTTGTAATACACTTTTTTACCACTTGTGGCAGTAATGACTATCAAATAAACAGAAGAAGTCTGGCGCTAAAGTCATAGAGAAGTTTGTAAAGCGCTAAAAATATGAGTAAAGTGGTCAAGCTTTTCATTTGCACTTTAATTTTATTGACAGTTTAGTTAGGAAACATTCATTATACATTTATTAATTATTAATGTATTTTTGCTCAAGATAATTGTATGTACATTTATATTTCTTACTTATTTTTCTAATCAGCTTGACTTAAGACAGAAAATACACAAAAGTACAGGTAAAACATGCAAATTGTTGTTGACTGACGATATTGGGTGATAAAGTAATTTTAAAAATCTGAAGCTCTTATATCAATTCTGGCTCCACCAAATGTTCAGCAGCACCCCGTGGAATGTGCATGGACATGTGAATGTGTGTGTGTGTGTATGTGTGTGTGTGGGCTGCTGCACAGAGGGGCCATGGGTGGGTCGCCTGGACTGTGATGCTGCTTGTTTGGAGACACAAACACAGCAAAGATACAAACGTCTGCCAGGATTTGACTACTTGGAATGGATTGTCACGATCAAGTGCTTTGAGTTACTTTGATTTCATGAGCATTGTGTGTGTGTGTGTGTGTGGGGGGGATACAACCGCAAATATGCTGAGTGAGTAATTACTACAACAGCAGGGAGGAGATGGGGGAGATGTGAGTGACAATCCCTTTCATCAGCTGTTCTAAGTTCAATACCAGCGTCCTCAGTAATAACCCTCTTCCCCCCTCTGTGCTCTCCTGCCTTCCTGCCCTGCGAGGAGGAGGAGCCCTTCCTGTCATTGGTAGCGCCTCTTAAAGGAAAGACTGTGAAGACCGGGCTGATGTCCAGAAGACAGCTCCATAAAAAAGCCAAGCACCAGACATTTAAAAAGAAGGTAGACACACACACACACACACACTCTCACACACACATGTTTGTACAGGCTCACCAGAAATCCTGGACAAATACTTCAACTTGACAAGCTTCACACACTCATGAACAACGCCCTTGGAGTTCAGACGGACTGCAGCAATGTGGCTGAAATCATCACATTCTGTTTAAATCAAGCTTGACGCGCCGCATACCAACACTCGCGTCATCTGATTTCTCCGTATGACTTATGTGGGGAGAGGACGTGCTGTAAATTACACCGCTGCATTCATTATTGTGCAACACACAATAATAAACACACTTCACAGACGCTTGAAAAAATAAAATACAAAGAAATCACAGGAATTCTGACACACAAGATAAATTATCCATTCCAATACAAAAAAATGATATAGTGAAAGCTTTAGTCCAGGGGTGGGCAATTAATTTTTACCGGGGGCCGCATGAGCAACCCGAGCACTGCTGGAGGGCCACATCGACAATATTTCAATTACATTTTTCTCAATATTATTTTTTATATATACCGTAAGATAAATAATAATAATAATAATAATAATAATAATTAATAATACTTTCATTTAACCTAACTTAACTTTATACCAAAAGCACTGCTTTGGAAATCATTTGTACCCCTTTCAGAGATCACATTTAGTTCCCCTTAAACATCCTCATGTTGCACAATGAAATGTAAGCATAGGATGAAGTGTGCATTCCTGTAACTTTCTTTAGTAACAGCATTCCATGATTAATATAAATAAATTAACATTAATAATAAATGACAGTAAAATAAGCACACGTATGACTGAGGAGTCATAGTGTAACTTTGTGTGGTGTTTGAGTTGTCCGACTTTTTGTGTGGCCATAAACGCACCAGTGGTTTAGTGGTATGCGTGTTGGTGACAGATGACAAGTTGGTTTTGGCCTGGTTTGTACGGCAGAAAATGACTAGTTTTTCGAGATAGAAGTGTTTTACTCATGTTTTTGGTGTGGTTATGGCCGAATATAAACAGTTTTGCTCAATAAAGTGATCGATATAATTCCTGGCCTCAAAGCATCTCGATAGACGTTACAATAATTGAACGGTGTTCAATTGAACGGTGTTGACGAACACCGTTAGGGCCGCTTGTTGTCACTGTCACTCAAAGTTGCATTGCAAAATTACACAGAATAAATGTGTTTATTTTGTTTACAATTCAGATGGGATTTGATTTGGTGCGCGGCATATATTTGCTGTGCGCAGAGGACGCTTGAGCAGTGCGCAATTGCGCAGGCGCGCACCTTAGAGGGAACGTTGCTTAGCAGTCCATGTCTTGTTGGAAACACGGCATTCGTCATCAACTTTTGTCTTTTTAGCGTCTCGGGTGTAAACCGTGCATCACTTGTCGCTGTGCACCTTCACTCACAGGTTACACACGGACATACGCTCATAAATAACACTTTTCAAAATAAAAGCAGCACAGTTGTATTGCGCGCACGACATAGTTGTTTTTTCAACTTTATTTTGTAATTTGTAATTGCAGCTGTTCACATTCACTCACAATCACGCACGTGCATACGTCCACACGGAAGTAATACAAATAAAGCTTTTCAAAACAAAAGCAGCACCGTTGTATTGCACACTCGACATAGATACTTTTTAAAATGTATTTTGTAATTTATGATTGGCCTCACGCGGGCCGGACAGGACGCACAAAGGGCCGGATGTGGCCCGCGGGCCGCAGAATGCCCAGGTCTGCTTTAGTCCCATTAGTCTGATTGAAAAGTGTAGAGTATTCTCATGCTAAAAATGTCTTTGAAAAGGTCTGCAGTCCCGCTATACAAACTGTTTACTTGTGCAACCAATTCTATTCTGCAATTCCATGATGTTGTGGATTTTTTTCAGTCTTATTTCCAGTCGTATTTCGACCATGGAAAGTAGCATCTGTCATTAATTACCATGGTTGCAAAAGGAGCGATCGCATCAATTAAATTACAGCTTTATTATGCACCTGAATGTAGTCTCAAGTGAGCAAGTGTGCAGCGGATTGGACTTTTAGATATTTTTAAGTCTTTGTAGTTTTTTTTTTTTTTACTATGGATTGTGTTGGTTATTATGAAGACTCTGTGAAGAGTGATTTTAGTAATTAAATGATTTGTCGTTATTGCATACAGAAATGCAGACACAGGTGTGCTTTGGGTTTGACTTTTAGATCATTTTAAGTTTTTGTATTATATTTTTACTTTGAATTGTGTTGGTTATTATCAAGACTTTGTGAGGAGCGATTGCCTGATACGAGTGTGAATTGTGTCAGTTATTATTTTGATCATGCGAGGTGCAAATTGAACATCAGCTACACTGCACGTGTGCATGTAAGGATGTGACGATTAGCGGTACAATGGTAAACAGCGGTAAAATTCCAGAAGGTTAGTATTACCATTTGGAATTTTATCAATCGTAAAACCGTGATTGATTACCACACTTTGAAAAGCTCACGATGATACTGCTCATTTCCTGTAAGCAGCTATTGCGCTAATCGCTATCCAGTGTGAATGCTAACATGAATACAAGACACATTAAAGTTTAAAAACAAAACTTGGTTAAGATATTGCAGTGTGTGTTAAAGTACTTTTTGAGCACATCCAACAATACCGTGCTAATAATGATAACTGTGATCATTTTGGTCACAATAACCGTAATATGAAATGTTCTTATCACTACATCTCTCTGTGCAGGGAAAGGATTCGGGTCCTTATCCATCTCTTCCAATATTGACAAAGGAGGAGAAGTACGTATGGGGTGCAGTACCACTACATACAGTATGACTGGCCTATAGGGCTTGAAAGTGGGATGTGGAAGCGCATTGCATTGTGGGTCTTGCTGGATTCTGAATAGCTTATTTACATGGCTGAATACAAGACTGTGCTTAAGTTTTTTTCTTTTTCTTTAAGAAGTTCAAAACATGGCACAAATGTGCGGCATGATTAATAGCCACAGTCATGGTCATGATCACGTTTTTGGTGAGATCTTTCTCATTTTCACCGTGGAAGAAAAGCCGAAGGAAGTCGGGTTATGAAGCTGATAAAGAGGATAGCAGCCGTGAGAAGATCAGACATGACTTTTAACCCCATCACCTGGTACATCTTGGTGTGTTCACAGCTTTTACAGACTAGTAAATTTGAATCAAAGCATGTTTTTTTCAGTTACACACATAGCATTTAGTAGGCTGTTAGCGTTAACCAAGCTAGCTGCGGCCTACAAACAACGTACAGTAATTTAGAAAAAAGCATGGGTATGAATGAGTATTATTTTCGGAGAGGTAGCACACTGATCAAAGTATCTAAAAGTAACAATGGGCTTGTTTTTCCTGGGAAACCTGCTTATAAAACGAGGCCAGGGGACCTCACGCATGAAAGAGATGACAATGTTCCTTAACAGTCTTTGCATTCTGAAAATCTTAACTGGTATTAAAACGGACTCCGTAAACGAAATATAGACGAGTTTGGCGGCACTTTTACTTAATTCAAATCTCTCGTCAATTGGACATGCTCATAGCTCATATGAGTCAATTCCACCAGTTTTTATTATTTTTCCCAGCAGCGATCCTTTGAAATAGGGTACAGTTTGTCTCTCGGTATGGTCTCTTGTTTTTATTTTTATTTTGTAATATCCATTTTAATCCAGTTTGTTGCTTGCTTTCGTATTGTAAACAAAGCCTTTATTCAACAAGTATGTCTACCCAGCCCCCCACAATGCATTGCAAAATCATGTGGCCTTTTGAGAAAATATCTGAAAATACTTATTTTTGGCTAACAAGGTATTTTTCCTCACCAGGCTCTGTCTGCTACCAATGTGTTTAACTAAAGCAGGGGTCCCCAAACTACGGCCCGCGGGCCGGATCCGGCCCGCCAGCGTCCAAAATCAGGGCCGCGGGAAGTCCCAAGTATAAAAAAATTTAAAATTTAAAAAAAGAATTTTTTTTTTGTCTTTTCTTATCCACTTTGTACCCCTTGCTACTCACGGTGTCTCCTAGCCGCTCAGGCAAATCATATTGTCTAAAAATGCATTTTCTCATCGATAACGTCACATCATCGCGCGCCCGGAATGTGCGCTATATATATCTAATATATATATATATATATATATATATATATATATATATATATATATATATATATATATATATATATACACACACACACAGCCCGGCCCCCGGCCAGATTGTTTTAACCCAATGCGGCCCCAGAGTCAAAAAGTTTGGGGACCCCTGATCTAAAGTGATATGTATTAAAATTGGAGATGAACTTCTTCAAATAAGTGAAATAGGAAATCTCCCTAACCACAATTGTATTCGTTTTCAAGTATTTCTGCAAGTGAAATGTTACCGCTCTCAATCCTCCCTTCATATTTACACCATTAAGCCTGTTTTTTTTTTTTTTTTACTAAAGGTGTGATATTTTGTAAAAAAAAATTCAACAAAACTAAATTGTAAGGAAAACAAGGCATTTAAGTGGCATGTTGTATTTAAAATATTGAAAGTACTTACAGCATTAGTGCATAACCAAAGGCATTGCTTATTTTAACACGTTTTATCCTATATTGTTTGTCATTCAAATTACTTTATCTTATCTCAAACTTATCTTACTATCTCCACTTTAAGATCAGTGACGTGAAAAAGGGAGCAGCAAACCACATTATGGAGAGTCTACAGCTTGTTGGCAAAAAAAAAAAGATAATTATTGATGAGATGTGTTATTAGATATTACACCAATTTGCTTCGTCCCTTGTAGATCCCTCACAATTTATTTAAAAAGGCAAACACTTAGTATACATTAGGGGATTATTGTATACGTGAAGAAACACTTTTATATACTGAGTTTTCTTCTATCTCACTGCTACTACTAGTACTCTGTCAAATCAAAAGTAAAATAATAAAATCCTGAGTCAAGTTCAAATCACAAGTGACAAGTCATGCATTTATAGATACAATTGACATCCGTAAAAGTTATTTTTTTAACACTTTGTTATGCTTAGACACTTATTAAAGGCACTTACTCACTTATTGTATTCACTTTATGCTGTATTATCACAATTATTACTGACTTCAGGTGAAGGAGATGGGTTTTCGCAGCTAAAAAGTACAAAAATACTTTTTTGATAGGAAATCCTCAAATATGCAGAGAAATACTTGGCATATATTGACTTACATTATTTAGATTAGTATTTTCCAGCAAGTTTATGCACAAAATGTGTCAAGTAACATCTTGCAATGTTTCTGCATGGGACCCTCTGTGGAAAAGGTCTGCAGTACTGATGGAGTTTTAAAAAGGCAAAGAGACTCATAAATTAAATACATCACTTTGGAGAGCATTGTTGCAGTAGCTTTAAAGATGCCGCCAGAGAAAGAAGTAGTGAGGAGAGTTCCCCCTCCAGGCCTGAAACGCCGACATACAAGAAGTCAATGAGAGGGAGGAGGTGTCAGGGGGTTGTGGGGCTAATCCTAAAACCAAATTTAAACCCTCTCCTCCTCTTTCATCCTCTCTTACATGTCTGCTAATCTCTTAATTGAGGTCTTTTCTAATTCTAATGGCTTCATTAAAAAGCTGCTGGTTACACAACACGCAGCGTGTAAACTGAGTCGTGTGTGTCTGTGAGGAAGATATTAGACACACACACACACTCTGAGTACCACACGCTCCTGGAAAGGTGCAAATAAAGGAGTCAGCATGTTTACATGCACTAAAAAACATGAGTTGGATTGAAACCAGCTTTTTGAAAATGCATGTAAACATCTTTTATTAGATGGTATTCAGATTGACATAAATTATGCGATAGGAAACTCTAACCTTCTTGCATGTATGCTCTTTAATGAGACTATCGTATGTGCCAGTCTCCATGCTGGATCATGAAGCCGCTCTTAACAATATTACATTCACAAGCCAGAGTGAGGGGGACTGTTTACACCCACAAGCAGACAAATTAAAGATACAGAAGCGCAAATAAGTCAATACTTTTAATTTAAGAATTAAAATGTTATGTTGGAGAATATTCTGGAATAATTTTTTTAACACACGACATGACAATAGAATTAACAGAGTAAAATAAGTGTGGGTTTTGCTGCTCAGTTGTAATTAAAGGCCTACTGAAACCCACTACTACCGACCACGCAGTCTGATAGTTTATATATCAATGATGAAATCTTAACATTATAACACATGCCAATACGGCCGGGTTAACTTATAAAGTGACATTTTAAATTTGCCGCTAAACTTCCGGTTCGAAACGCCTCTGAGGATGACGTATGCGTGTGACGTAGCCCGACGAACACGGGTATGCCTTCCACATTGAAGCCGATACGAAAAAGCTCTGTATTCATTTCATAATTCCACAGTATTCTGGACATCTGTGTTCGTGAATCTGTTTCAATCATGTTCATTGCATTATGGAGAAGGAAGCCAAGCAAGCAAAGAAGAAAGTTGTCGGTGCGAAATGGACGTATTTTTCGAACGTAGTCAGCCACAACAGTACACAGCCGGCGCTTCTTTGTTTACATTCCCGAAAGATGCAGTCAAGATGGAAGAACTCGGATAACAGAGACTCTAACCAGGAGGACTTTTGATTTGGATACACAGACGCCTGTAGAGAACTGGGACAACACAGACTCTTACCAGGATTACTTTGATTTGGATGACAAAGACGCAGACGTGCTACTGTGAGTATGCAGCTTTGGCTTTTTTTTGCGTATGTACGTAACTTTTTTTAAATATATAAGCTTTATGAACCTTGGGTTAGGTGAACGGTCTTTTGGGCTGAGTGATTGTGTGTGTTGATCATGTGTTTGAATTGTATTGGCGTGTTCTATGGAGCTAGGAGCTAGCAGAGGAGCTAGGAGCTAGCATAACACGTACCTACCGTACGTGCGCGTCACGTACGTAACTTTTTAAAAATATATAAGCTTTATGAACCTTGGGTTAGGTGAACGGTCTTTTGGGCTGAGTGATTGTGTGTGTTGATCGGGTGTTTGAATTGTATTGGCGTGTTCTATGGAGCTAGGAGCTAGCAGAGGAGCTAGGAGCTAGCATAACAAACACGCAGGTGTTTTTATGCAGGATTAATTTGTGGCATATTAAATATAAGCCTGGTTGTGTTGTGGCTAATAGAGTATATATATGTCTTGTGTTTATTTACTGTTGTAGTCATTCCCAGCTGAATATCAGGTACCGTGAGTATGCAGCCTTGGCTGCTAAACATTCGATAACTTGACCGTATGTGCGCGTCACGTACGTAACTTTTAAAAAATATATAAGCTTTATGAACCTTGGGTTAGGTAAACGGTCTTTTGGGCTGAGTGATTGTGTGTGTTGATCAGGTGTTTGAATTGTATTGGCGTGTTCTATGGAGCTAGGAGCTAGCAGAGGAGCTAGGAGCTAGCATAACAAACACGCAGGTGTTTTTATGCAGGATTAATTTGTGGCATATTAAATATAAGCCTGGTTGTGTTGTGGCTAATAGAGTATATATATGTCTTGTGTTTATTTACTGTTGTAGTCATTCCCAGCTGAATATCAGGTCACCCCCGGCTCTCACAGCATCTTCCCTATCTGAATAGCTTCAACTCCCCACTAGTCCTTCACTTGCACTTTACTCATCCACAAATCTTTCATCCTCGCTCAAATTAATGGGGAAATTGTCGCTTTCTCGGTCCGAATCTCTCTCACTTCATGCGGCCATCATTGTAAACAATAGGGAACTTTGCGTATATGTTCAACTGACTACGTCACGCTACTTCCGGTAGGTGCAAGCCTTTTTTTTATCAGATACCAAAAGTTGCAATCTTTATCGTCGTTGTTCTATACTAAATCCTTTCAGCAAAAATATGGCAATATCGCGAAATGATCAAGTATGACACATAGAATAGATCTGCTATCCCCGTTTAAATAAAAAAAATTCATTTCAGTAGGCCTTTAAAGGCCTACTGAAATGCATGAAGTGAGAGAGATTCGGACCGAGAAAGCGACAATTTCCCCATTAATTTGAGCGAGGATGAAAGATTTGTGGATGAGTAAAGTGCAAGTGAAGGACTAGTGGGGAGTTGAAGCTATTCAGATAGGGAAGATGCTGTGAGAGCCGGGGGTGACCTGATATTCAGCTGGGAATGACTACAACAGTAAATAAACACAAGACATATATATACTCTATTAGCCACAACACAACCAGGCTTATATTTAATATGCCACAAATTAATCCTGCATAAAAACACCTGCGTGTTTGTTATGCTAGCTCCTAGCTCCTCTGCTAGCTCCTAGCTCCATAGAACACGCCAATACAATTCAAACACCTGATCAACACACACAATCACTCAGCCCAAAAGACCGTTTACCTAACCCAAGGTTCATAAAGCTTATATATTTTTAAAAAGTTACGTACGTGACGCGCACATACGGTCAAGTTATCGAATGTTTAGCAGCCAAGGCTGCATACTCACGGTACCTGATATTCAGCTGGGAATGACTACAACAGTAAATAAACACAAGACATATATATACTCTATTAGCCACAACACAACCTGGCTTATATTTAATATGCCACAAATTAATCCTGCATAATAACACCTGCGTGTTTGTTATGCTAGCTCCTAGCTCCTCTGCTAGCTCCTAGCTCCATAGAACACGCCAATACAATTCAAACACCTGATCAACACACACAATCACTCAGCCCAAAAGACCGTTCACCTAACCCAAGGTTCATAAAGCTTATATATTTTTAAAAAGTTACGTACGTGACGCGCACGTACGGTACGGTACGTGTTATGCTAGCTCCTAGCTCCTCTGCTAGCTCCTAGCTCCATAGAACACGCCAATACAATTCAAACACATGATCAACACACACAATCACTCAGCCCAAAAGACCGTTCACCTAACCCAAGGTTCATAAAGCTTATATATTTTAAAAAAGTTACGTACATACGCAAAAAAAAGCCAAAGCTGCATACTCACAGTAGCACGTCTGCGTCTTTGTCATCCAAATCAAAGTAATCCTGGTAAGAGTCTGTGTTGTCCCAGTTCTCTACAGGCGTCTGTGTATCCAAATCAAAAGTCCTCCTGGTTAGAGTCTCTGTTATCCGAGTTCTTCCATCTTGACTGCATCTTTCGGGAATGTAAACAAAGACGCGCCGGCTGTGTACTGTTGTGGCTGACTACGTTCGAAAAATACGTCCATTTCGCACCGACAACTTTCTTCTTTGCTTGCTCGGTTTCCTTCTCCATAATGCAATGAACATGATTGAAACAGATTCACGAACACAGATGTCCAGAATACTGTGGAATTATGAAATGAAAACAGAGCTTTTTCGTATCTGCTTCAATGTGGAAGGCATACCCGTGTTCGCCGGGCTACGTCACACGCATACGTCATCCTCAGAGGCGTTTCGAACCGGAAGTTTAGCGGCAAATTTAAAATGTCACTTTATAAGTTAACCCGGCCGTATTGGCATGTGTTATAATGTTAAGATTTCATCATTGATATATAAACTATCAGACTGCGTGGTCGGTAGTAGTGGGTTTCAGTAGGCCTTTAAGTAAATGACAATAACAGCGATAGATGTTTTAATACTCACTGATGTTCTTTACACGTGTACACACACACACACACACACACACACACACACACACACACACACACACACACACACACACACACACACACACACACACACACACACACACACACACACACACACACACACACACACACACACACACACACACACACACACACACACACTTTTGACTAACATTCAGTACATCTCCATACAACACTACACGTACTGGAGATGACTGCAAACCATTTGAAAATAGAACTAGAACTAAACAAGAAATCAAGATCAAAAAGATTAATTTACGACTAACAAGATTTTTTTCTGAAAGCTAATATTTCTAAAAGCTAACTTTTTTTTTTTACATTTTAGTAGTTATTTAAAAATGTGTTTTTAATGTAAGTCAGTTTTGTTGACATATACAAAAATACACCAAAGACCACCCAAGTGCCACCTTAAGACTATTTATTGTATGGGAAATTGTTGCTATTATTATTTTTATGATGATTTAAATAATGAAACTGGCAAAATATTTTAAACTTTAAGGCAGGTCTGAAGTTGTTTAAGTAATTTACAGGAAATAAGTAATTCTTGTATGTTTTTGCCTGAAACGGGCCAATAAGATGCAAAATACAGCGGTGGAGTAGAAATTACATATAAAATAATAATAAAATACAGTAAAAGGGGGACGGCGTGGCGAAGTTAGTAGAGTGGCCGTGCCAGCAATCGGAGGGTTGCTCGGGTTCAATCCCCACCTTCTACCATCCTAGTCACGTCCGTTGTGTCCTTGGGCAAGACACTTCACCCTTGCTCCTGATGGGTGCTGGTTAGCGCCTTGCATGGCAGCTCCCGCCATCAGTGTGTGAATGTGTGTGTGAATGGGTGAATGTGGAAATACTGTCAAAGCGCTTGAGTACCTTGAAGGTAGAAAAGCGCTATACAAGTATAACCCATTTATCATTTATTTATTTAAAAATATAATAAGTTGAAAAAATTGATTTTATGAATAAAAAAATCATAAAATATGGTAAAATTACAATATATGTACAAAAAATAAATCTAATAATATAATGTATAAAAAATATTGTAAATGTGTAATAATACAATACATTTAAATGTGTAAAGATATGATAAAATGTAGTAAAAATAAATATGTAAAAATATAGTAAAATATGTAGAAATATAATGAAAATATAATGTGTGTAAAACATTTTGATTCATAAAAATATAATGTATTATGTAGGAAATAATGTGTAAAAAAAATATAAATATGAAAAATATCATACAATCTAGTCGAAATATCCATCCATCCATTTTCTACCGCTTGTCCCTTAGAGGGGGGCGCTGGAGCCTATCCCAACACAGATAGACAGACAACACTCACATTCACACACTAGGGCCAGTTTAGTGTTGCCAATCAACCTATCCCTAGGTGCATGTCTTTGGAGGTGGGAGGAAGCCGGAGTACCCGGAGGGAACCCACGCAGTCACGGGGAAAACATACAAATTCCACACAGAAAGATCCCAAGCCCAGTATCGAACCCAGGACCTTCGTATTGTGATGCACACGTACTAACCCCTGTTCCACCGGGCTGCCCTAGTTGAAATGTAATATGTAAAAAATTAAAATGTAAAAATATTAGAAAACGTTTGTAAAAACTAAAGAAGAATAAAAATAAATGATATGTAAATGATAAATAAATGATAAATGGGTTGTACTTGTATAGCGCTTTTCTACCTTCAAGGTACTCAAAGCGCTTTGACAGTATTTCCACATTCACCCATTCACACACACATTCACACACTGATGGCGGGAGCTGCCATGCAAGGCGCTAACCAGCAGCCATCAGAGGCAAAGGGTGAAGTGTCTTGCCCAAGGACACAACGGACGTGACTAGGAAGGTAGAAGGTGGGAATTGAACCCCAGTAACCAGCAACACTCCGATTGCTGGCACAGCCACTCTACCAACTTCGCCACGCCGTAAGAGTACAAGACACTAGATTGAGACAGGAAGAGATTACAAAGAGGAACATAGCTAGGACTTGTAATTTCGCTAGAAAGATGTCCAGGCATCGAGTACTTGTCTCTGGCCCCCCTGCCTGCGAGAGGCAATGATGAGAAGTATAGCAGATTAGTCTCGCTTAACAAGCGGCTGGCTAGTTTTTGTGGAGAACAGTGACTAACGTTCATTGATAATTGGCCCTCTTTCTGGGGCAAACTGGGCTTGTTGATGAGGGACGGCCTTCACCCTAACCGGAGAGGCGCCAACACTCTATATAGAAACATAGATTACTGGTTAAGTCACACTCGACTAACTACACTAGAGCAAGCTCGGACACAGGCAATTACAGTGTCTGTTATTTTCGGGTGAGGAGTCAGTTAAGCTAGAACTAACCAGCGCCAGGCTGGAAAATTCCTGTACACATAGCATTTCTCGTAGAATAATACACAACTCACATAATGTTTTTTTCTGTAGTGACTGTGCCAGAGGTGAACAAATTATTACGCATTCTATCTATCGCAGCACCAAGAAAACAATCTGAAGTTTTCCCTCATATCAATTCCTAGATATGATCGAAGTGATTTAAGGCGCACCACACAAAATAAATGTAACGTTATTAATATCACTACTACAGATAACATTACCAAAAATTCCTCAAAACAGCCCACTACCTATAGTATGGGCTTTTTAAACATAAGATAATTTTCTCCCAAAACATTATTAGTTAATGAGGTCATTGGAGACAACAATCTTAACGTCATTGGTCTCAGCGAAACCTGGCTCAAACCAGATTCATTTTTCCCGCTTAACGAGGCATCTCCTCCTAACTATACGAATGCACATATTGCCTGTCCCCTTAAAAAAGGTGGAGGGGTCGCACTAATATACAATGAAAACCTTAACCTTAACTCCCACATGTGCGGTCCCCTCCGAGGTTTCTCATTGTGCCCATTGGGTTGAGTTTTTTCTTGCCCTGATGTGGGATCTGAGCTGAGGATGTCGTTGTGGCCTGTGTAGCCCTTTGAGACACTAGTGATTAAGGGCTATATACATAAACTTTGATTGATTGATTGATAGATTTGAACATATGTGACTAAAACAGCATGAGAAATACATGCCACAAGCATCCAAAATTATGTATTAATGTACAAAAATACTTGTAAGGTTTAAGAGAAATACATTTGTCTAAAATAGTAAGAAAAAAATGTTCTTCCCTGATTTTCAAGTATTTGATCTAAAATGTTTCAGTTAGAAATGTAATTTTATGTTTTTAATATTATGGATACTATTTAATATGATCATCAATGTGTAATCCTTAAATACTGTATTTGTAATTTATAGCATTATCACGTGTTGAAACTTGACATTTTTGTTGAGAACCATATTTTCATTGAACATTTGCTAGGTTATTCATTTCAGTCACTGATGTCTTATATTGTATAAATTGTAAAAAAAAACAAAACACTTTTATACAAATTTGTCATCATTTACAGTGTTATCAGACTGCGTCAATACTCCCTTAGCCTGGAAAAGAAACGTCTGCGAACAAGTTCTTTCAGATGTTTTATGACTAAATTATGTCATATAAAAGCTATTTTTTTCAAAATTCGAATTAGTGTTTTTCCATCTACGATACATCAATATATTATTTCAAAAGTTTAATTTCACCGAAAAAGAGAACAGAAGCTTGCTGAAAGTACGAGAACAATACACATATACGTAACTTAAGAATAATAAAGAGTAGCGTCATGACCTCTTATATTTAATATTAGTAAATAGTAAGAAGCAGCACAAATGAGCCTGAAATAAAGTGGAGTATTTGAAATATAAAAGGCATGAATGCCTAAGGTGAGTCAGTGTTCTTCTTCAAATAGATTAACAGGTTATTCCGGGATGGAAAAACCCTCCAAACGTTTCTGGCTGACCAGTTTTGCTTCTTCGGTTGGACGTTGCTCTACATGATAATATTATTATCATACTAACTGTAGAACTTTCTTCTACAAAAAGAAGAACATGATAAATGTAGACTAAGTGTCTTTCAAGGCATACCCACAAAGAACATTGGTGCTACTGCACTTTTGCCCATGCCATCACTTCTATTTTGCCGTTTTACTACAATTACCCTGATTTTGTGTATTATTTTGTGTCCTTCTATTTTTTACAACAGTGGAAGGTGGCAGCTGTCATTAATGACTTGTTAGAGAAGTGATCGCATTCATGAAATGATACCCACTTAATTGTATCGACCAGGGGTGTCAAACTCATTTTAGCTCAGGGGCCACATGGAGGAAAATCTATTCCCATGTGTGCCGGACTGGTAAAATCATGGCACGATAACTTAAAAATAAAGACAACTTCAGATTGTTTTCTTAGTTTAAAAATAGACCAAGAACATTCTGAAAATGTACAAATCGTAGTTTTTTACAGTAACACATTGCAGTTAATACTATTCTATCTTCATTTGTCGCTATTTATACTTTCTGAATTAATTATGTGTTAATGTTCATCAGTCAAATAGGTGGAATTGAGTCTGGCAGACTTTTAAATTGCTCCGATTGGTGTTAATTTTTAATTCATGAAAAGATTAAATGAATAATAATATCAAAATCATATCACAAGATGCTATTTAATGTAATGTACTCATTTTCTTCAACTGACATAATGTGGTTTATTCTGTTCATTTGTAACAACATCTACAACAAAACTTGTGAATTTGGACTCATTTCATTAATCACACATGAAATTAGAAGCAGATACATATTATTTCATCATATTTATGTACGTTTAGAAAATGTGTCTGCAGTTTTAAGTACAATACGAAATGTACAGCTTATCAAAAGCATTTTTGGGGGGATAGAAACGTCACAGGTTACATTACCAACAACATATTTGACCATCAAGGCATGGATGTAACAATCCACATTTTGTATACTATCAAACTGATAAGCGGCGTAGGTACATAGTGTCCAAACAAGGAAGTGTTGCCTCTATCCTAACACGGCACATAGCTCTGCCCCCTCTGAAGTCATGTGCACGCTTGCGGCAGGGGATACAAAGAATTGCTATTGTGACAGCCAGTGGACAAATTTGGAACAGCATTTTCAAAAATTCAAAAATTTCAGCTTATTTTTATACTAAGCAAACCCATCTCGTGGGCCAGGGTCGCACGTTTAACACCACAGGTACAAACAAATGTGGGCACGGAGGTTGACTTCTGGATTATTTTGAATCTGTGTGCGTACTTTTTATTATATATTGTGTCGGTTATCATTAAGAACATGCGAGGAACAATCACATTACAATCGGTCTACTACATTAAAAGTGTGCACAGAATCATGCCATGTCCTGGCTTACCTCTTCCAATCACAGTTCTATATATATATAATTCCCTTCACTTCACTTCACCTGTACGGTACAATTAAGAGCTGGCGAGGAGCGATCGCTTGCCTGTCATTGTATGACTTGGCTACATTGCGTTTGCTTGCTATCATGTTGTGCCCTGGCCCACATTGTGCCAAATAGAGGGTAAGTGTGCCTTGCCTGGGCACAAATTAGAACACTCATACTATCCAAACGGGCCATGCTTTGGATGTTAAGCACGGCACGGATGGCCGAGTGTGAGTACAGCCTACAGGCTAGCATCTGGGGGAGCTCCTGCCTGAGCGAGTCGAAACAGGCCCGGCTGTGGTGTTTGTCAAGCCCACTGCTCATCTGTCATCATTAAGCAACACTGTGGACTTGACAGAGCTTGATGGCTGACCCTCCAAATGATTGCTGGAGATAAATAGACTCATCAGAATGAGAAGTTCAACTTGAAACGCTCGATAAAAGCCAGTCACCACGTTTACAATATTACCAATAAGGTTGATATTGACCTTAAGACAAGCAGTTCGAATACTCCCTTTATATGTTAATCAGCATATTCCAAATACATACATCAAAACTTGACAACATTTGTTTTGCATCATATACTCACCAAAACCAACATTTGAATACATGATAACAATGGCTGAAGACAACGAGAGGAAATGATTGTTTGTGGTTTTCAAGCCAACGGTCTCTGACCAATCATAATATTCATGTAATATAGAAAACCGACAGGGTTATATCCGCTGGTCCCATTATGTTTTTTGTCTTTCTAATAACCCGCCTTCAGGATTTTCCATTTTTGCACAAATGTGGCTTTTTTTAGACACTGGTAGAACAATATTACTGTTCTGATATTCACGCCCAAGCAGAGAGTAGAAGTCTTCAGTCTTTTGCCATTCCGACGACCTGGTTAGCATGGATGCATTAGCCACGAAAGAACTTTCAGGCATGTGAGCAGCCTTTGAGAAAAAAGACAAAAACTGACCAAAAAAAGAGGATAATTTCTATTGGCACAAAGTGCTTCCACGCAAGTCCCAAAACAAGTTTTTGAAAATCAAGACAACATTTCCTGCAATTGGGTGCATTTCTATATTATTTTACCTTTAGACTCACTCTCATCTACCAACCTATTTGGCTGTCCTTTTGACATTTAAATGTCCCATGTAATGTAACACATAATTTTTTGTTTTTTTAGCAGATCATTTACTAACATTATTATCATTGAACATGTCATGTAAAATTCTATAACATGCATGCAAAGAACTCAGAAAACATTTCCCATTTGGCAACTCTATCCTATAGCCCCGCTCCCTAGGGTAATATACTTCTGGTGTTGTGACCTGTGCTTACATCCGTCACGTCAAAAATATACTTTCTCGCTGGCTACAAATGAATGCTCTAGAAGTACAACTGGTTCAGAACTAACAGTGTTCGGACTGTAATCATCCAAATATGATTAGCAGCAAAGTAGAAACCCGTCAACGTTGTGGCTCGGAGAACGAACGCAGGCAACAACAAGTAAATTAACTAGATGATGCTTACTATGCTAACTAGCCAGTTTGTTTCGGCGCCTCTGATTGTCTCCCGGTCCTGCATATCAATGCGGGGTTTAGGCAAGAAGAACCACAAGGCAAGCTTTCAACAAATTTTGTTTAGATCCTATTTTTTTCATATTCAGGTGGGTTTACATAATTTACCCACAAAATATTTGTTATTGTTGGAGAGTTCCGGTCAGACGGGTTTTCACGGGGCACATTTGCGGTGTTGTGTGTTGCCACGGATGTATAGATACTGCTCGATTGCTGATAGGAAAACAAAGTCTGAATGTCATTAAAACAGATGGCTACAATATTTTATTAAAAAAACACGTAAGTTATTTTGACGCAAAAATGAATGTAAAGGAACACGTATTTTCGCTGACATTTCACATGCCTAAACTTTAAACTTTGGATTTTTGACCGCCTCCTTACTTGACCCAATTGACAACTTGTTTTCGTCGTCTGCTTTGGCACAGTATAGCTAATTAACTTCTGTGCCTAAACAACTACCAGCTTTTTCTTCTAATACGTATCATGATAACTGTACATCAAATCCTAATGACGACTGGAGCGTTAAATGGCCAATTCAATTGTGAAAACAAGCCTAATTCATGAGTAGACTTTTGCCTACTCCTTTGCAACGAAGCTCTGAACTTGTCTTTTTTTGGAACGGTCTTTTATTTTTATTTTCCAATAATCATGACAAAACAGTCAAGATAATCAGCTTTATTTGCATGGAGTTAGTGAAGACTGACTTGTATACACCTTTCCTGATCCTACCTGTAGAAAACCAAAATGGTGAAAAATACTACATTTTTGTAGTATCATTGTCAAATTTGAAACAAGATCAGGTAAGGACTCTAGCTATGGAACCAAACCAGTTATTTTGAAGGCACTTAAAAAAAAAGAAAAAACAAACTTCTATTTGGGTCAGTATCACTTAGAAAAGCCTCTACGCCAAGTAGATAAAGAACCACAAACCACTGAGCCAAAAGCGTGACAATGGGCGTCCGTGATGATAACAAAAAGAGCTGATTTGGCATTAGCTTAGCATTGTTTGCTCGCTGCCAAAGGCACTGGAAATCATCCGATTCGCATATGAGTGTCCAAATGGCAACAATGCGACTTGAAGGCCCACCGGTCTTCAATCTGTCAAAGCTCTTTCTGTGTGGACATTGTGTCCTGCGCTACAGCTGCCAGGTCAGGTCCTGTATTGTTGAAAGCAGCTGTCAATCATGTGAAGTCATTCATAACGAAAACAAACACGATGATGTATAAACGTGCGCTCACAGAGCCCGCCCGCTAAGCACACAAACAAACGGACGGCGGGGTGAGACTGTGCACGGAACATCTAGAGGAATCTGCCTCTTCCTGTGGAGAGAGTGCCGTGATAACACGAGCGACTGCCCTGATAACATCGCGCGCGCACACACACACACACACACACACACACACACACACACACACACACACACACACACACACACACACACACACGCACTCACTCTCACGCACTCATATGATGTGTGATGGACAGAATGAGGTGGCACCACAGAGTGTACTCACACTGGAGGCTGCCGGTCCCCGCCCAGGCAAAGGGGTCCAGGCTGGCGAAGAACGGCGGGGCCTTGGCCAGCATGCAGGAGCCCTGTGCAGACACATCGTAGCGGGGTCGCGGGGCCAACCCTAGGGCCTCCATGCAGTCAAACATGCTGCTGGTCTACGCCACAAACTGTTGCTCACTCCTGAATCCTCCTGCTTCTGTCTGCGCTGCCCTCGCTACTCTCAGGTCACTTGTTGGTACCTCAGCTTTGTAACTGATCTCACTTCCCTCTCACCGGCTCTCTGGGCCTCTCACTCTGCAACCGCATGAGCACAGAGGGTAGGGGGCGGGGTTCAGGGAGGAGAGGGAGGAGCCGGGGCGTGTGCTTGATCTTGGATTGGCCACGCGGAGAACCCCGCACTTTCCCTCCCCAATCGTCTCCGTCAACTTTTTCTAGTGTCGTATTTCATCTTTCCACGCGAACCAGTGTCCTCTTTATTGACATATTCTTCTCAACTTGTCTTTGATTTTCATGCAAAGACTTCAGAACACAACGCTGACTTTGTACCGACCATAAAGAAAGACAAACCTGTTGGGAGGAAGACACGATGTCATCCTCACAATGCACACATTTCAACAACTGTTGCTCCAGCGGCCAACTCGCTTCATCTCACGATCAAAAATCAACCAACTTCCTTCATTACGTCATTTTTTTGTAAGGTCCTAGTTGTACAGTTTTTAAAAAAAAAAACTGCTTAAAAGGCTAAAAAAAAAGGAAACAACAAAAAATGTATTTTAGATTTGTTTGTAATTTCTGAAATAAATAACAATTAAATTGAATTCATTCATAATTACGTTTGTTTGCAACATATTTAGATGTACGGTGCATAACTAAAAATGTGTGATTTAAAGAATGTCAAATATTATTTGAATTGAAAATAAATGCAATGCAAACAATATACAAATTTTAAGCGTGTTTTAAAAAATACTGTATTATTGGAAAAATATTCATTAGTACTATAATTATTACAATGATCATGATTATTATTATCAGATCAGGGTGAATTTAGCTGTTCACGAAAAAAAACTGAACTGTAAGCAATATCCAAACACATTTTCATATATTTTTACATTTGCTGCAGAAGGAAGTCATGTCTTTGTGTTTGGTTATTTGTTTTAAATTCTTTTAATCAGGTCCAAGTGGTTTAAGTTAGCAGTTTAAGGTAGTTTATGTTAGTGAGTGAGTGTGTGTGTGTGTGTGTGTGTGTGTGTGTGTGTGTTTGTGTGCACGTGTGTGAGAGAGCGAGGCGACACGCGGGCCTGCAGTGTGAATAGTTTGTATACTAGACAGCTTCACTCTCCTCCCTCCACTCCTCCCTTTCCTTCCCTCCTTCAAGAGGGATGAACTCTAGAAGAAACCCCCACTGGGGCTTCCCCCCCCCCACCACCACACACACACATGCACGCACACTCTCCCAAACATGTCATGCCTTTGGCTTTGTACACAATAATAATTCTTATTTGTGCTTGTTTGTATTTCTTTTCATTCCCCCCAGACTGAATACATTTATCGATGTTATTATTTGAAAGTTAAAAAGATGCTGTGCTCCACTTCAAACATCATCTGACCCCACTCACTTTTTTTTTTTTTTTTTTACCTGTCTTTCAACGTCCTGGCCGGGCACACAAACACACACTATAATGACACACTGCAGGGAGTAGAGCGGCACAATAACAGCCTGCTGAGCTCTCTCCACACCTTGAGACAATTATCCTACACCCCCTGCCCTTCCCTGTTGCTGTTGCTACTCCATGCAAAGACACAAATACATGGAATGTGGAAGAAAAAGCGGACTGGTTTTCTTTCATTTCACAAAAAACAACATCAACAAAAACACCTAAAGTGCGGAAAACACTAAACATTTCCTAAAAAGGGTCCAGAACAGTTTTCTAATAGACTTACACTCATTAAGTGACAAATAGGAAGCGTTTTAAAGTAATTGTCGTGACTGTCACAGGAAAATAGGGTCCCCAAAATGGCAGTGTGTCAGGTAAACTATAGCTCTTTCCAACGCTTATTTCCTGTCATCAAAGGTCATTTTGAGGTAATTTAAACATTCATTTTTATACTAAGGTGTCAAATATCGCAATGTAACTGTTCTTCCTACAGTAGTACCTCAGTTTTGGTTATTAATCCAACTGTCAAAAAAAACCTGACAAAAACCGAATTGCACGAAAACCAACACAATTTTTCCACTTAAGAAATAATCTGAATCCAATTAAACCGTTCTAGAAATTATTTGGATTTACATTATTTATTTTGGAAAATACTAACAGAAAACACTTTAAAAAAAAAAAAAAATCAAATTCATATGTTTTTAATGGATGATATAATGAACTGCAAATGTCATATAAAATATACAACACAAGGTAGAGAGAAACGCTTCAATAATGAAGAAAGCTAAATATGTTCTGGAACAAAAATCACTCCATATTCGCTACTGTTACTAAATCTGAGTTTTTGTATAGCAATATAAGGAAATTACTACAAAAGAACACTTTGTTCACTAACAGTGTACAAAAAAGGTCAGTTATTTTTTTTAAATTAATCATTCCAACAAAATAATACACAATAATACCATAATAATACAATTCCAAAACCAAAACCAAAACCGGCCCAGCAACATTCCGAATAGCAATCAACAAAACACTTTTTATAGAGGACAATTACAGTTTTATATGCAGGAAAATGTAAAATATATATAAACAAACTAAATACGCTTGTTGGCGACGAGAAAACTAGGAAGGTAGAGAAGAGTTACCTTTATTTTTTGCAACAAGCTCTTTGTTTACTTCATTAGTGTTTCTCACCTTCTTTACCAAAGCACTTGAAACTTTCTTTGGCCCCATGGTGGCTTCTTTTAATTTCATACTCATTTAAAAAAAAGCACAGAGACTGAGTCACCAACATGCACTCTATTTTCCAGAGTCATACACGGGCAAACAGACTTTGTTTTTATGCAAATGTGTGGCTGTACAATAACCAAAATGACGGCAGCTGAGGAAGGTCAGAACAATTGCAAACGCCATAGCACAACAACTTTTAGGGACAACACAACAACTTTAAGCCACAACACGATTGCAAATTACCAAATGCAATAAAGTTGGTTTTGTGGATTTTTGTTGTTGTGTTGTGACATGTGTATTTGTTGTGACCCTTGTCGGCCATTGTACAAAATAGATGAGAGAAGCAGGGCAAAACGTTTGAGTCAAAAAGCAAATCATACCAAAAGTGGAGGGGATGAATACCACAGTACACCTGTATTTTTCTTAATTTAATTTATATAAAACAATCAAGGAAAATATAATATTAGGCTTTTAATGTAAAAATCCGTATGAAAAGCATAGCAAAAATGCAAATAGTAATGTTAACAGTTTCGGTGCTTTTGAATGTTATTTGGTTCAATACAAAGTACGTTTCTGGTATTAAGCACAAAAAAGTGTCAAGTTGGGTTATTTTTAATACTAATAATTTTAACACAGTATTAATAATTTGCCATAAACACCCAATGTAATCACTGACATTAATTAGTCATTAATAATTAGTAATATTTTAAAACAACAACACACATCAGAAATGTCTTGTGTGTGTATATCCTCCATCGTTCTACTTAAAGGGGAACTGCACTTTTTTTTTTGTCATTTGCCTATCATTCACACTCCTTTTGAAAGACAAGAAGAACATATGTTTATCTTTTTTTGCATTCTAACGCCTTAAATAAACACTAGCAAGAGTCAGCTAACATTGGAGGTAATGGGATTGGCTCCATTCCGCCCATAAAGCACTCCAAAAACATCCAAAACCTTCATAAGTATTTTATATAAACGCTGTTAGTATATATGTAATGTAGTAACAGGCACATTCATAATAACATGTAATATTTACACATTTTTTGGCCCTGCGATGAGGTGGCGACTTGTCCAGGGTGTACCCCGCCTTCCGCCCAAATGCAGCTGAGATAGGCTCCAGTGCCCCCCGCGACCCCGAAGGGAATAAGCGGTAGAAAATGGATGGATGGATTTACACATTTTTGCCAATTTTAGGCATACGCCGGCATATTAACTTCACAGACCCATCATCATCATTCGTTTTCCCTTCAACTACAACACTACTAATCTTGGCAAACTTCATGAGTGCCAACGATTACTTCACTTAAATTAGAATTCAGAACCCTATGTTTTTGAGCCTGAATAAAAGGAGGGTGAGCTACAATTTGTAAAGCTGTGTGCTAAACAGATTAAAGGCCTACTGAAACCCACTACTACCGACCACGCAGTCTGATAGTTTGTATATCAATGATGAAATCTTAACATTTTAACAAGGGGGGAAGGAGCCTGAGCTAGTGCGCGAGGTGGAGAAGTTCCGGCTAGACATAGTCGGACTCACTTCGACGCATAGCAAGAGCTCTGGAACCAGTTCTCTCGAGAGGGGCTGGACTCTCTTCCACTCTGGCGTTGCCGGCAGTGAGAGGCGACGGGCTGGGGTGGCAATTCTTGTTGCCCCCCGGCTCAGAGCCTGCATGTTGGAGTTCAACCCGGTGGACGAGAGGGTAGCTTCCCTCCGCCTTCGGGTGGGGGAACGGGTCCTGACTGTGGTTTGCGCTTACGCGCCAAACCGCAGCTCAGAGTACCCACCCTTTTTGGATTCACTCGAGGGAGTACTTGAGAGTGCTCCCCCGGGTGATTCCCTCGTTCTACTGGGGGACTTCAACGCTCATGTTGGCAGCGACAGTGAAACCTGGAGAGGCGTGATTGGGAAGAATGGCTGCCCGGATCTGAACCCGAGCGGTGTTTTGTTATTGGACTTTTGTGCCCGTCACAGATTGTCCATAACGAACACCATGTTCAAACATAAGGGTGTCCATATGTGCACTTGGCACCAGGACACCCTAGGCCGCAGTTCCATGATTGACTTTGTAGTTGTGTCGTCGGATTTGCGGCCTCATGTTTTGGACACTCGGGTGAAGAGAGGGGCAGAGCTTTCTACCGATCACCACCTGGTGGTGAGTTGGCTGCGATGGTGGGGGAGGATGCCGGACAGACCTGGCAGGCCCAAACGCATTGTGAGGGTTTGCTGGGAACGTCTGGCAGAGTCTCCTGTCAGAGAGAGTTTCAATTCCCACCTCCGGAAGAACTTTGAACATGTCACGAGGGAGGTGCTGGACATTGAGTCCGAATGGACCATGTTCCGCGCCTCTATTGTCGAGGCGGCTGATTGGAGCTGTGGCCGCAAGGTAGTTGGTGCTTGTCGTGGCGGTAATTGTAGAACCCGTTGGTGGACACCGGCGGTGAGGGATGCCGTCAAGCTGAAGAAGGAGTCCTATCGGGTTCTTTTGGCTCATAGGACTCCTGAGGCAGCGGACAGGTACCGACAGGCCAAGCGGTGTGCGGCTTCGGCGGTCGCGGAGGCAAAAACTCGGACATGGGAGGAGTTCGGGGAAGCCATGGAAAACGACTTCCGGACGGCTTCGAAGCGATTCTGGACCACCATCCGCCACCTCAGGAAGGGGAAGCGGTGCACTATCAACACCGTGTATGGTGAGGATGGTGTTCTGCTGACCTCGACTGCGGATGTTGTGGATCGGTGGAGGGAATACTTCGAAGACCTCCTCAATCCCACCAACACGTCTTCCTATGAGGAAGCAGTGCCTGGGGAATCTGTGGTGGGCTCTCCTATTTCTGGGGCTGAGGTTGCTGAGGTAGTTAAAAAGCTCCTCGGTGGCAAGGCCCCGGGGGTGGATGAGATCCGCCCGGAGTTCCTTAAGGCTCTGGATGCTGTGGGGCTGTCTTGGTTGACAAGACTCTGCAGCATCGCGTGGACATCGGGGAAGGTACCTCTGGATTGGCAGACCGGGGTGGTGGTTCCTCTCTTTAAGAAGGGGAACCGGAGGGTGTGTTCTAACTATCGTGGGATCACACTCCTCAGCCTTCCCGGTAAGGTCTATTCAGGTGTGCTGGAGAGGAGGCTACGCCGGATAGTCGAACCTCGGATTCAGGAGGAACAGTGTGGTTTTCGTCCTGGTCGTGGAACTGTGGACCAGCTCTATACTCTCGGCAGGGTCCTTGAGGGTGCATGGGAGTTTGCCCAACCAGTCTACATGTGTTTTGTGGACTTGGAGAAGGCATTCGACCGTGTCCCTCGGGAAGTCCTGTGGGGAGTGCTCAGAGAATATGGGGTATCGGACTGTCTGATTGTGGCGGTCCGCTACCTGTATGATCAGTGCCAGAGTTTGGTCCGCATTGCCGGCAGTAAGTCGGACACGTTTCCAGTGAGGGTTGGACTCCGCCAAGGCTGCCCTTTGTCACCGATTCTGTTCATAACTTTTATGGACAGAATTTCTAGGCGCAGTCAAGGCGTTGAGGGGATCTGGTTTGGTGGCTGCAGGATTAGGTCTCTGCTTTTTGCAGATGATGTGGTCCTGATGGCTTCATCTGGCCAGGATCTTCAGCTCTCACTGGATCGGTTCGCAGCTGAGTGTGAAGCGACTGGGATGAGAATCAGCACCTCCAAGTCCGAGTCCATGGTTCTCGCCCGGAAAAAGATGGAGTGCCATCTCCGGGTTGGGGAGGAGACCCTGCCCCAAGTGGAGGAGTTCAAGTACCTCGGAGTCTTGTTCACGAGTGAGGGAAGAGTGGATCGTGAGATCGATAGGCGGATCGGTGCTGCGTCTTCAGTAATGCGGACGCTGTATCGATCCGTTGTGGTGAAGAAGGAGCTGAGCCGGAAGGCAAAGCTCTCAATTTACCGGTCGATCTACGTTCCCATCCTCACCTATGGTCATGAGCTTTGGGTTATGACCGAAAGGACAAGATCACGGGTACAAGCGGCCGAAATGAGTTTCCTCCGCCGGGTGGCGGGGCTCTCCCTTAGAGATAGGGTGAGAAGCTCTGCCATCCAGGGGGAGCTCAAAGTAAAGCCGCTGCTCCTCCACATCGAGAGGAGCCAGATGAGGTGGTTCGGGCATCTGGTCAGGATGCCACCCGAACGCCTCCCTAGGGAGGTGTTTAGGGCACGTCCGACCGGTAGGAGGCCAAGGGGAAGACCCAGGACACGTTGGGAAGACTATGTCTCCCGACTGGCCTGGGAACGCCTCGGTATCCCCTGGGAGGAGCTGGACAAAGTGGCTGGGGAGAGGGAAGTCTGGGTTTCCCTGCTTAGGCTGCTGCCCCCGCGACCCAACCTTGGATAAGCGGAAGAAGATGGATGGATGGATGGATGGAAATCTTAACATTGCAACACATGCCAATACGGCCGGGTTAGATTACTAAAGTGGAATTTTAAATTTCCCGCAAAATATCCTGCTGAAAACATCTCTGTATGATGACGCCTGCGCGTGACGTCACGGATTGTAGAGGACATTTTGGGACAGCATTGTGGCCAGCTATTTAGTCGTCTGTTTTCATCGCAAAATTCCACAGTATTCTGGACATCTGTGTTGGTGAATCTTTTGCAATTTGTTCAATGAACAATGGAGACAGCAAAGAAGAAAGCTGTAGGTGGGAAGCGGTGTATTAGCGGCCGGCTGCAGCAACACAAACACGTAGCCGGTGTTTCATTGTTTACATTCCCGAAAGATGACAGTCAAGCTTTACCATTGGCCTGTGGAGAACTGGGACAACAGAGACTCTTACCAGGAGGACTTTGAGTTGGATGCGCAGACGCGGTACCGTGAGTACGCAGCTGCGGCTTCCAAACATTTGATCGCTTGCCCGTACGTGCGTGCCGCTATGTGCATGTCACGTACGTAACTTTGGGGACTTTGGTGAAATATATGTGCTGTATGAACTTTAAGTAGGCCTTTAAGTTTTAGTGAAACACAAAGTATCATGTAGCATTATTGCTAAGTGCTAAACAAGAAATACAAACTACGAACATAATAAAACAATCACTTACTGTACAATATCTGCTATCACCTCCTAGGATGATGATGATCAGATGTTCATATCTTCCCGTTTAGATGAAGAAATAATCAATCCTCACACAGGTTAAAAAAAGGTGTATTTCTCGCCATCACCAAAAATGATTCCCGGGCGCGGCACCGCTGCTGCCCACTGCTCCCCTCACCTCCCAGGGGGTGATCAAGGGGATGGGTCAAATGCAGAGGACACATTTCACCACACCTAGTGTGTGTGTGTGACAATCATTGGTACTTTAACTTTAACTTAACTTTAATCTCATGGTTCAACTGGAATGGCAAAGTTGACCAACTTCTGGGTTTATGGCCACATCTTTCTACCATACAAGTGAGAGAGAGGCATGTTTTATAATCTAGAATGAACTTTTACCAACTCAGAGGCGATGCAGCAGCTCAGCATGTCAATAGCTCCATGATAAGCTAGTAACCTCTCTGTGATCTCAGTGCCACTAAAAGTAGTTTGTCTGCGTTACGGCTTATAATAACAATATCGCTAATACTTAGTTGATATTCAGGTCACGCCAGATAAATGGAGTATTGTTGGAAGTTTTTGGATGTGTTTTTAGAGGGCTTATGGGCTCATTGGAGTACTTTATTAGCCACCTCGAACTTGCCACATTTTACGAGTTATAATGAAAAAAACAGGAAAAATGTATATGTTCTTGTCTCACAAGAGCATCATGAATGATAGGCAAAATTCCAAAAAAAAGAGCAGTTCCCCTTTTAACACACAAATAGTTCTTGGTTCTAAAGGGCTTAAAAACTCCCAAACTGTCCGTTTCACATTACAAGTGTTCACAATCAGGTTCTTCAGCTATTCATCCCCTCGTCATGTCTGACACAAACACACACAGCTGAACAATGGCCCCTCTCTCTCTCCCTCTCGCTCTCTCTCTCTTCTATCTACTAGAAGTTCCTGCAGCTTGGCCACAGATATTTGCACAAAGTCTCACTGCGGCCATCAGCCAGCGCAAAAAATAAGTCACAAAAAGTGAGGAGCGAGGCGTTCATGAATGTTGGAATGTGCAGCCTACAGAGTGGCAGTGGAAATACCTCTGTGTGATTGTGTGTGTGTGTGTGTGTGTGTGTGTGTGTGTGTGTGTGTGTGTGTGTGTGTGTGTGTGTGTGTGTGTGTGTGTGTGTGTGTGTGTTGTGATGTGAGTAACTTGAAGCAGAGTGTGGGACTTGTGTGTTTTTCTTTGCGTCTGTCATCACAGGCACTCAGTTCAAGCATACACACAATTGTGCATCTGAACACATAAGCACGCACACACACACACGAGGAACAAGATGGGACTAGTAAAGAGGCACACGGCATTCATTTAACCTTTGAAAATCAACACGTTGCTGTGTATTGGGTGCTGCATGGTTGTGTCTGTGTTGTTATGGTAAATGTTCGATATCAATAAACACACAAAGTCCCTGTAATGTAAAAGCTAATTTTATTGAGGGCAACATCGCAATTATGGCTGCCCTTAGAGCAGACCTGGGCATTCTGCGGCCCGCGGGCCGCATCCGGCCCTTTGTGCGTCCCTGTCCGGCCCGCGTGAGGCCAATTATAAATTACAAAATAAATTTTAAAAAGTATCTATGTCGAGTGTGCAATACAACGGTGCTGCTTTTGTTTTGAAAATCGTTATTTGTATTACTTCCGTGTGGACGTATGCGTGATTGTGAGTGAATGTGAACAACTGCAATTACAAAATAAAGTTGAAAAAACATCTATGTCCTGCGCGCAATACAACTGTGCTGCTTTTATTTTGAAAAGTATTATTTATGGGCGTGTGTCCGTGTGTAACCTGCGAGTGAAGGTGCACATGCAGCGACAAGTGATGCACGGTTTACACCCGAGACGCCAAAAAGAGAAAAGTTGATGAGGAATGGCGTGTTTTCAACAACACATGAACTGCAAAGCAACGTCCCCTCACCTAAGGTGCGTGCCTGCGCAATTGCGCACTGCTCTAGCGTCCGCTGCGCGCAGCAAATATATGCCGCGCACCAAATCAAATCCCATCTGAATTCTAAACAAAATAAACATATTTATTCTATGGAATTTTGCAATGCAACTTTGAGTGACAGTGACAACCAGCGGCCCTAACGGTGTTCGTCAACACCGTTCAATTGAACACCGTTCAATTATTGTAACGTCTATCGAGATGCTTCGAGGACAGGAATTATATCGATCACTTTATTGAGCAAAACTGTTTATATTCGGACATAACCACACCAAAAACATGAGTAAAACAATTCTATCTCGAAAAACTAGTCATTTTCTGCCGTACAAACCAGGCCAAAACCAACTTGTCATCTGTCACCAACACGCATAGCACTAAACCACTGGTGCGTTTAAGGCCACACAAAAAGTCGGACAACTCAAACACCACACAAAGTTACACTATGACTCCTCAGTCATACGTGTGCTTATTTTACTGTCATTTATTATTAATGTTAATTTATATATATTAGTCATGGAATGCTGTTACACACACTATGTTGAAGTATTACTATTATTATTATTATTATTATTATTTATCTTACGGTATATATCAAAAATAATATTGAGCAAAATTTAATTGAAATATTGTCGATGTGGCCCTCCAGCAGTGCTCGGGTAGCTCATGCGGCCCCCGGTAAAAATTAATTGCCCACCCCTGCCTTAGAGGGACGCTTGTAACAGTGAATATATGTCATTATAAACATATAATAGCCTTGTTACACAATTAATTTGCAATAGGATAGGATAGGATAGGACTTTATTGTCATTGCACAAGTACAACGAAACTATGTTTTCAGCACAAACCCGTTCAAGATTAGACAAACAAACAGTGTACAGGGTTACAGAACAGGAATGCTGGCAACATGTATATGTTTTACTAACTGATGGATAACTTGCTTTGACATCCGGTTTGGTGGCTGCAGGATTAGGTCTCCGCTTTTTGCAGATGATGTGGTCCTGATGGCTTCATCTGGCCAGGATCTTCAGCTCTCACTGGATCGGTTCGCAGCCGAGTGTGAAGCGACTGGGATGAGAATCAGCACCTCCAAGTCCGAGTCCATAGTTCTCGCATGGAAAAGGGTGGAGTGCCATCTCCGGGTTGGGGAGGAGACCCTGCCTCAAGTGGAGGAGTTCAAGTACCTCGGAGTCTTGTTCACGAGTGAGGGAAGAGTGGATCGTGAGATCGACAGGCGGATCGGTGCGGCGTCTTCAGTAATGCGGACGCTGTATCGATCCGTTGTGGTGAAGAAGGAGCTGAGCCGGAAGGCAAAGCTCTCAATTTACCGGTCGATCTACGTTCCCATCCTCACCTATGGTCATGAGCTTTGGGTTATGACCGAAAGGACAAGATCACGGGTACAAGCGGCCAAAATGAGTTTCCTCCGCCGGGTGGCGGGGCTCTCCCTTAGAGATAGGGTGAGAAGCTCTGCCATCCGGGGGGAGCTCAAAGTAAAGTCGCTGCTCCTCCACATCGAGAGGAGCCAGATGAGGTGGTTCGGGCATCTGGTCAGGATGCCACCCGAATGCCTCCCTGGGGAGGTGTTTAGGGCATGTCTGACCGGTAGGAGGCCACGGGGAAGACCCAGGACACGGTGGGAAGACTATGTCTCCCGGCTGGCCTGGGAACGCCTCGGTATCCCCCGGGAAGAGCTGGACGAAGTGGCTGGGGAGAGGAAAGTCTGGGCTTCCTTGCTTAGGCTGCTGCCCCCGCGACCCGACCTCGGCTAAGCGGAAGAAGATGGATGGATGGATGGATGGTATTACATACACTGTTAACGTCATCGTTACTTTCGAATGTGCTTAACCTTTAATAACAAGGATAGTTTCCAGTTAAAGATATTAAAGATATTATATATTAAAGAGCTAATATGCTACGTGTGTTAGCAGCAGTATCAATCTGCAAAACTCTGCTCACATTTTCCCTACCATTGCTTGGGTGGTAATTGTTCATATGATCAAAGACATTTGTTGTGTTCTACATACCTTTTACATTGGCTTGGTGTGCGAGAAAAGGTCCGGTCTGATTGGCTGTTGTCACGGACATTGATCGAGTTAATATGCTCACAACTGATCACATCATATAATCACCCAGCTTTGCCGCATTTAATTCTATTTTTAGACTATAATGTCGGCCAATAAAAAAATTAGCTGCTGGCCATGAAAAAAGGCCTGTTAGGCTACAGTTATGACACCCCTGATTTGACAAAATAAATAAATAAATGATAGAGAAATAAATGTCGACACAGCATTACACAACAGATCACATGACAAATTTGCTGTGGGTGCATAACAAAGTCGCTCCTTATGTGTTTTTGCTAATTGCAGCTACTATTATGGAAATGAAAAAAGAGGATATAAGCGAATAGGCGGGCAGGGAGCGTTTGATGTGGTGCACACCTCACCAGGGAGAGACTCACGCAGATTAATTAGCAAAATAATGAGAGATCACTGCAGCTTTATTTGATGTGGAGGAACGGGCCGTGTGGTCAGCAGGGAAAGCCTCAGAGAAACATTTCAAACAAGCAGAGCGGGACCTTGCCAGCAATTAGCATGTAAAAAGACAGCAGCCGTCAAGCACGTACTGGATCCTCGTACCGCTGAGCGATGAACCAAGCGCGCCCGTGGAGAGAACCCGGTGTCACAATTCATCAAAACATGAATGACTTCAGATTGGCTGAAAAGCTACGTGCATTGAAAGAGCATGCTTCATATCAAATATTCATATTCTGCTTAGTGATAGCCAACATTTTCTAACCTCAACACCCTTAACATGACTTTTTAATGATGTTCAGTATAGTAAATATTGTAACCCTTACATAATGCTCAACTGAAAAATGTAGCTATAGTAGCCATGCTAGTTTGACTTTGCTTATGATACAGACTTAAGTTTATAATAGACGGGAGACATAGATTTCCACAGATTATGTCTCACGACCTCTGCAGTATTTGATGTTCCAACTGTTTTTTTGCAAGTTAGCAAAATGTCGTAATTTCAAAGCTCGCTGAATGGAAAAGTTGTGACTTACGTTGATGTTTAGCGCGACGTCTTTCATGATGATGGTTCGAACTCAAACAGTAACGCATCCAATAATATACAGCAGGCTTCGCTACACATCTTAAAATGACGCCTTAAACCAGGGGTCTGCAACCTGCGGCTCTTTAGCGCCGCCCTAGTGTCTCCCTGCAGCTTTTTCAAAAAAGAATGAAAATAGAAAAAGGGGAAAATATATTTTTGTTTTAATATGGTTTCTATAGGAGGACAACATGACACAAACCGCCCTAATTGTTAGAAATCTCACTGTTGATATTAAACATGATTCTCTGATGAGAGTATTTGGCGAGCGCCGTTTTATCTACCATGAATTGATTTACGTGGACCCCGACTTAAACAAGTTGAAAAACTTATTCGGGTGTTACCATTTAGTGGTCAATTGTACGAAATATTCACCGAACTGTGCAATCTACTAATAAAAGTTTCAATCAATCAATCAATATCTTACTGATTTTGGCGGTCCTTGAACTCACCGTAGTTTTTTTACATGTATAACTTTCTTCAACAATGCCAGAGAAAGACATATTTTATGCCCCTCCTTCTTTGTCTCATTTTGTTCACCAAACGTTTTATACTGTGTGTGAATTCACAAAGGTGAGCTTTGTTAATGTTATTGATTTGTGGGAGTGCTAATCAAGCATATTTGGTCACTGTATGACTGCAAGCTAATCGATGCTAACATGCTATTTAGGCTAGTTGTAAGTAGGTATTGCATCATTATGCCTCACTTATAGGTATATTTGAGCTCATTTAATTTCCTATGTCCTCTGTGTATTTAATTTATATCTGTATGTCTCATGACATATTAACTATATGTAATATTGCTTGCATTCTGATAGTTGTTTGTGTGCCGTTATAGACCACAGCAAACGTAAGCCAGCTTGCATAGATTTGTCATGTCTGTTGATCATGTTTTTGTTTTGGCCATGTGTTGTTTGTTTTTTGGACTCTTTTTAGTTCCTGGTTGCACTTCCTTGTTTGTTTGTTTCCATAGCAACTCATTAGTTTTCACCTGTCCTGTCACGCACCTGTTTCACATTTTGACTCACACACCTGTTGTTAATCATGTCTGTGTTATTTAAGCTTTTCATTTTCTGTTGGTCTTTCTGGCGACATCACATTCACACTCCTGCCACTCTGTTCACCCTCATGCTGATGATCCATGCTGCTCTTTTTCATGCTTTTTCTCATGCCAAGTAAGTTTTTGTTTATTAATGCCACAGTTAGTGTTTTTGTTTCATTGTTCATAGTTTCTGCCTTTGTGCAAGTTTTGTTTACATAGCCAAGTTTTTGTACTTCCGCCATTGTGCGTGCCTTTTGTTTGCTTCCTTTTTTTGTAGTATATTAGTGTTAAAATAAATCATGTATTTAAATTCACGTCTTGCCCGCGCCAATTTTCCGTTGCCTTCCGGAGAAAGAAAACCCAAGGACCAAGTTGTGACAAGATTGTTATAAATCCATTAGAAGAAGACAGCCTGCCATTTCCTTTAACTTGGACACACACATCTATACCTTTGGCCATTCTAAGCTAGTAATTTAGAGGAGTTATCTCACCCTCTGTGAAGCCTGTGTTTTACTTATGTTTTCCAATGTTGTAAAAATGGGTAGAATAAATATTACATTTTAACATTTCTGTCAACGAAGATTTGTGTCAGCCTGAAACACATAGTCATTTTGATAGTAGGCTATTATAGCTAATATAGACACTTACTACATGTGTTGCCTTCATTATATCACTTATAGAAGGCTTTTTAATTTTTGCAGCTCCAGACATATTTGTTTTTGTATTTTTGGTACAATATGGCTCTTTTAACATTTTGGGTTACCGACCCCTGCCTTAAACTCTGGGACTTTAAATGTGTGGACATGGTTTCTGCAGAGTCGCTGCAATAGACTGCACATTAAAGCGGTGGTATGTGGGCGCAGTGATCTGTGGGAGGCGAATAGCGGAAAGTTTTTTTTAATTTTGTATTACTGCCCACAAATGAAAGGGTAATTTTGTTGCTGTGCATTTATTTAAAAAAAAAAAGGAGATTATGGCAGGCATAAAAATTGTTGTTTATTTCAACTATTCCCTAAAATACGCATTGAGGCTATAAAGTGTGTTTTATCTGATTACTTGATTAATCGAACAAACTAATCAATGCTCGATTGCTAAAATATTAAATAGATACAGCTGTACCTAGATGTTTGTGATATTTGTTGTTACATTATAATTTATTTATTTGTTGTTACATTATATTAGGGCTGCAACAACTAATCGATTAAAATCAATTATAAAAATAGTTGGCGATTAATTTAGTCATCGATTTGTTGGATCTATGCTATGCGCATGCGCAGAGGCAATTATTATTATTTTTTTGTAAAAAAAAATTTTATTAATTTTTTTATTTTTTTATAAACCTTTATTTATAAACTGCAACATGTACAAAAGCTGAGAAACAATAATCAAAATAAGTATGGTGCCAGTATGCTGTTTTTTTTCAATGAAATACTGGAAAGGATAGAAATGTAATTTGTCTCTTTTATCCGATTATTAATCGATTAATCGAAGCAATAATCGACAGATTAATCGATTATCAAATTAATCGTTAGTTGCAGCCCTACATTATATTTGTAGAAGGTGGATAAGTGTCTTGGAGACACACACAAACTACACAGCTCATTAGCGTCCCTCGCCACATCACGCTTCAAATATTGCGGCTTCACAACATTGCAGATTTTTTTTTTTTTTTTAAGTATATTCTAACACAAAATACACCAAAATTGACTTGATTAGTCCTTGGTACCCTGTCCCCCAAAAGCAATAAAAGCAAAACTTTTGCACAGTACTGTACATTCTTGTGCTGTGTTTCGACGAAGATCTTGATCGCATTCTCTTAATACCAATTACAATTTTCTGATCTTAAAGGATTAACTTAATGTGTCCACACATCTGTTTCATGTACGCCTAAGTATCAGAAGCAACATGTAGAGATGTAATCACACGGTGCGCGCTAGTCATCATAGTGAAATGTATGCTGCTATAGGCTCGGCAACACCACTGCAGATCTGATAACAGCTGTTCAGGGAACTTGCACAATGACACACACACGCACACACACATATTTACAAGCCTGTTCTGCATGCGTCTACACTTTCGATGTACATTTCACAGCATAGTGGCGCAAAAAATGTGCCATGCAAAATGTTTGATTTGGACGGTGCACTAGCTATCACCTCAGTGCTGCCTTGTTCTTTTTGCAGCTCCATCCCCACAGGGAGGCCTGCAATGTGGCTACAATTATGCAGCTGGCCGGGACTTGACTTCAGACTGACTGCAGCAGGCAAATGTAGGAGCAACACTCAGGTTGGTGTCAGTTACACTTACATACCGTACACGTGTCTATTTATAACCGGGACAGTAAATATTGGACAATTTTAGGCTAGCAGTCACAATGAGCATGGCTTTTGGCATAAGACTGTGACAAAAAAAGACATAGAAATGACATTTTTTGCATATAGTGTATCCTGACTGTGCATGTATGTGCATTGTGTGCATCACCATTATTGTGAAAAATGTGTGTGTGTGTTAATAATATATATACACATATATATATAAATTATATATATATATATGTATATATATATATTATATATATATATACATATACACATATACACATATACACATATACACTATATTGCCAAAAGTGTTTGGCCACACATCTAAATGATGAGAATCAGGTGTCCTAATCACTTGGCCCGTTGTATGAAATCAAGCACTTAGGCATGGAGACGGTTTCTATAAACATTTGTGAAAGAATGGGCCGCTCTCAGTGATTTCCAGCGTTGAACTGTCATAGGATGCCACCTTTGCAACAAATCCAGTCGTGAAATTTCCTTGCGCCTAAATATTCCAAAGTCAACTTTATTATAAGAAAAGTGAAGAGTTTGGGAACAACAGCAACTCAGCCACCAAGTGGTAGGCCACGTAAACTGACAGAGAGGGGTCAGCGGATGCTGAAGCGCATAGTGCAAAGACTTTCTGCACAGTCAGTTGCTACAGAGCTCCAAACTTCATGTCACCTTCCAATTAGCCCACGTACAGTACGCAGAGAGCTTCATGGAATGGGTTTCCATGGCCGAGCAGCTGCATCTAAGCCATACATCACCAAGTCCAATGCAAAGCGTTGGATGCAGTGGTGTAAAGCACGTCGTCACTGGACTCTAGAGCAGTGGAGAAGCCTTCTCTGGACTGATGAGTCATGCTTTTCCATCTGGCAATCTGATGGACGAGTCTGGGTTTGGAGGTTGCCAGGAGAACGGTACATTTTGGACTGCAATGTGCAGAGTGTGAAATTTGGTGGAGGAGGAATTATGGTTTGGGGTTGTTTTCCAGGAGTTGGGCTTGGCCTCTTAGTTCCAGTGAAAGGAACTTTGATTGCTCCAGGATACCAAAACTTTTTGGACAATTCCATGGGATGGCACTTCAAGTTCATAAGTGAGTAAAGGCAGGTGGCCAAATACTTTTGGCAATATAGATAGTGTATATATATATATATATATATATATATATATATATATATATATATATATATATATATATATATATATGTATGTATGTGTATATACTGTATGTATGTATGTATGCATATATATATATATATATATATATATATATATATATATATATATATATATATATATATATATATATATATATATATATATATATATATATATATATATATATATATATATATATATATATATATATATATATATATATATATATATATATATACACTACCTACGGTAGGTGTATAGAGGCCCATTTCCAGCAACTATCACTCCAGTGTTCTAATGGTACAATGTGTTTGCTCATTGGCTCAGAAGGCTAATTGATGATTAGAAAACCCTTGTGCAATCATGTTCACACATCTGAAAACAGTTGAGCTCGTTACAGAAGCTACAAAACTGACCTTCCTTTGAGCAGATTGAGTTTCTGGAGCATCACTTTTGTGGGGTCAATTAAACGCTCAAAATGGCCAGAAAAAGAGAACTTTCATCTGAAACTCGACAGTCTATTGTTGTTCTTAGAATTGAAGGCTATTCCACAAAATTGTTTGGGTGACCCCAAACTTTTGAACGGTTGGACACACCTTCTCCTCATTCAATGCGTTTTCTTTATTTTCATGACTGTTTACATTGTAGATTGTCACTGAAGGCATCAAAACTATGAATGAACACATGTGAAGTTATGTACTTAACAAAAAAAGGAGAAATAACTGAAAACATGTTTTATGTTCTAGTTTCTTCAAAATAGCCACCCTTTGCTCTGAATACTGCTTTGCACACTCTTGGCATTCTCTCGATGAGCATCAAACACACCTGTGAAGTGAAAACCATTTCAGGTGACTACCTCTTGAAGCTCATCGAGAGACTGCTAATAGTGTGTGAATAAGTAATCAGACTATTTTGAAGAAACTAGAATATAAAAAATGTTTTCAGTTATTTCACCTTTTTTTTGTTAAGTACATAACTCCTCATGTGTTCATTCAGAGTTTTGATGCCTTCAGTGACAATCTACAATGTAAATAGTCATGAAAATAAAGAAAATGCATTGAATGAGAAGGTATGTCCAAACTTTTGGCCTATAACAAAGAAGTTCTGGTACAGGCAGGTATACCAAGCATACATGCTTTGCTAACACAAAGACACAAGCGCTGGCTCGGCCATGTCACTCGCACACAGGACAGTGAGCTTGCAACTGGCTCCAGGTCTGCAGGAAGACCTGTACTTTATTATAAAGATGTGTGTAAACGTGATGGAAAGGCAGGAAATATCGACCCGACAAACTGAGATGCCCTAGCTACAGACCGCAGCTGATAGAGGCTCACCGTTATTGCTAGCATCCAAACAAGTGAGAGGAGTAGAGAGGACCGGCTTGAAGAAAGTAGAAAGCAAAGACAGTTGATAGCACCACAGCCAGAAACAGGCTACATCTGCAGCAATTGCAACAGAAACTGTCTCTCAATGATTTGGCTATAACAGCCACAACAGGTGCTGTAATCAAAATTCACATTAAAATCAACTAGCTGTTAAGTAATTTGTATCCCGTTATGAAAAAGAAACTTAGCTAAATAATTTCGATCCAAAGTCTATTGTCTTTTAAGACAGAAAGAGGCCAATAATATATATATATATATATATATATATATATATATATATATATATATATATATATATATATATATATATATATATATATATATATATATATATATATATATATATATATATATATATATATATATACACACACATATACACACATCTACATACATACATATATCTACATACATACATATATACACGTACATATATGCATACATATGTACACGTAAATGTACATACACACACATATACATATACATGTACATACATACATTATGCACATACATATATGCATACATACATACAGTATATACGTATATGTATACACATACAGTACATATATATACAGTGTGTATGTATACAGTATATATATATATATATATATATATATATATATATATATATATATATATATATATATATATATATATATATATATATATATATATATATATATATATATATATATATATATATATATATATATATATGTATTGTATGTCTTCCAATCAACATACAGTCGGTCTTTTCTTGTATAATAGCGAAGTCATCTACAAAACACACAGAACACAACAGCTAAGCATACAGTAGCACACAAGCTAGACACACACAATAAGTGTCCGCAATTGAACAATATTGCAGTCTAAAACACGACATTTATCAATATAATCAAGTACCGAATAATAAAAAATAACAAAAAGTATATTAAAAGTATGTTATATTACAAAGTATCCAGTAACAAACATGTCCGCATCATTCAACTTCTTGCGTCATAAGCTTAAATAAATGAATTATTGTGACCACTGGGTGTCGCCAAAAAAAATTAACAGCCTACTTCAAAATCATAAATCTGTCATAAGGTTAGTGTTTTTCATAACCACCATTACTCTCTTGACTAATTTACTTGATTAAACCTTTACTAACATCCCACACAACAATATAATAAAAATATGTACTTTTATGCTGTAATGTTAGTGTTTTTCTGTCGACGAAAAAAACATTTTGGAATTTGAATTAAATCATGATTAATCAGAGGTGATTTACTTGCTTGAATGATTAAATTAGCATAAAGAAGACCCCAATATTTGTACACAAATGCACTTTTATTGTCAGAATGTCATCCAGGAGTGTGTTTTAATGTTTTACTTGAATGCATGTCATTTATTTGCACAAAACTTGGTAAAAGCTTTATCTTATTTTATTCAGGCTGTATTTTGGAGTGAAATTTGCCAGCGAACACAACAGTCGAAGTCTCTTCACTCATTTTTGTACTGACCCATGCATTGATCTGATCACTGACCGTACAGCGGTTAAGGTAGAAGGTCAAACTAAATTGCATGATTAATCTAAGTGTGTACATGATTAATGCAATACTTTTTTTGTAATTAATCACATGAGTTAATGCTTTAATTTTTACAGCTATATATAAATGTATATGCGACTCCGAGAGGGACAGGCGGTAGGAAATGGATGGATGGATGGGTGTATATATATATATATGTGTATATACCGTATTTTTCGGACTATAAGTCGCAGTTTTTTTCATAGTTTGGCAGGGGGTGCGACTTATACTCAGGAGCGACTTATGTGTGAAATTATTAACACATTACCGTAAAATATAAAATATTATTTAGCTAATTCACATAAGAGACTAGACGTATAAGATTTCATCGGATTTAGCGATTAGGAGTGACAGATTGTTTGGTAAACGTATAGCATGTTCTATATGTTATAGTTATTTGAATGACTCTTACCATAATATGTTACGTTAACATACCAGGCACGTTCTCAGCTGGTTATTTATGCGTCATATAACGTACACTTATTCAGCCTGTTGTTCACTATTCTTTATTTATTTTAAATTGCCTTTCAAATGTCTATTCTTGGTGTTGGGTTTTATCAAATAAATTTCCCCCAAAAATGCGACTTATACTCCAGTGCGACTTATATATGTTTTTCCCCTTCTTTATTAAGCATTTTCGGCCGGTGCGACTTATACTCCGAAAACTACGGTATATGTATGTATGTGTATGTGTGTGTATATATATATATGTATATATATATATATATATATATATATATATATATATATATATATATATATATATATATATATATATATATATATATATATATATATATATATATATATATATATATATATATATATATATATATATATATATAATAAAGATTAAGATTAAAGTACCAATGATTGTCACACACACACTAGATGTGCTGAAATTTGTCCTCTGCATTTGACCCATCACCTTGGGGAGCAGTGGGCAGCAGCGGCGCCGCGCCCGGGAATCATTTTGGTGATTTAACCCCCAACTCCAACCCTTGATGCTGAGTGCCAAGCAGGGAGGTAATGGGTCCCATTTTTATAGTCTTTGGTATGACTCGGCTGGGATTTGAACTCCAACCTACCGATCTCAGGGCGGACACTCTAACCACTATATATATATATATATTTATATATCTTGTACATTCTATTGGGGGTCTTTTTATGTTAATTTAAATTATGCAAGTGAATAATATCCTGTGATTAATCATAATTAAGCACTAATACACTTTTTAATTTTTTAATTTTTTAATTGCACCATTCAGTGGACTCCTCAAAGTGTCTTTACAATTAAAAAATGTATTACAACACCAATTGATGATGTCAATTAGGTTTGTCTGTAATTGTTAAATGTTTTTAATCAAATTGCATTAATGAGGAACCCTTTGTAAAATAAACCCATAAAAATGTCACCTCCTCCTCAAAAAAGGGCACATGATGTATGTATGGTAGTAGTTTGTTGAAACAAAATAGGATACGCAGACTTGGCAAAACTACAGGTTGGAGTATGGAAGACATCCACTGTCACGTCCGTCGGTTTGTGTACGACACAAAAAATATATGGTAAGAAATCAAGCAGCGTTTTGATGTACAAGTACATTGTGCAACGAATAGTGTTCATGTAGAAGCATAATAAATCCATATAAAATTTCTCATTTCCACAGATGTGTTCTTGAATTTGCTTCGATAATAAATAAGTTTGATTGTATGTAATGTGTCCAGACTTTTGGTACTTCTTCAATGAGCAGTACTACATACCAATAGTTTACTGTTAAAATGTGAATATTACTTTTGTCCTTTATGCTTTGATTCTGTTTTTAGACTCAAGCGTACCTCAATCAAGTTTAAATAGTCCATCAAGCAATGTAGGACTTTTCCACTTGGCAGTTGACCTTGGTACTTGTCAAAGTGCAGCAGCACCCCCTGTAGTTCAAAAAGGGAACTCTTCATGCTTTGCCATGAAGGCGCCGATTGGCCTGCACTCTGTGTCATGTGCAAGGCCGTTTAATTGACATCAATCACAAAACAAGATTCTTCATATTTAGGATCATTCTCTATAGAATTCATGTTGTGAAATACACTGTAAGCTTTTTGTGAGGGTATAATTACTGCAAAAGGACATATCATCAGGGAAAGTGATATTTCATCACTGTGTCAGAGCCTTTTATCCACTTGACCATGTAGCTTTTTCATTTTATACACTGAGCTTTACACAGTCCTCGACATTTGTGTGGCCTTCACCTACTGTGTGCTTACTATAGTCCTTGCAGTATCTAATTAAATACCCACATTTTAGTCACCATTATACAGTATCTTCCCAAGTAGCCATTCGACAGCAATTCAACTTGGATACACTTAGGAGTAATCAGTGTATAGCTTGTATAACAGCATATATTTACTATCCACTAAAAGAGACAGCTATTAGGTCAGATACATGTTGAATCACACTAAACAGCAACTCCCCAGTACCGGCAGCACTCATGCACGACAATAGCCACTATTATCTTGATACTCACTTGTGCTGCCAGCGATTAGGTACATTTCCTGCAATACAAGCGGTAGTCTGACTACTCTAAACATATATATAAGTTTACTATGTTTTCTATTGTATACCTTGGCAAAATATGAGAATAAGGTTGCTGAAATGGGATGAAGTGCTGAAGACAAAATGGGGATGTTGTACCTGGGTTTTTGTAAATTTAAATGATTTAAATATGTATATAATTTATTTGAAGAAAAAAAAAAGGTCACCATAAATGTTAATATAAAATAATCATAGCCTTAAAAGTTCAATAATGAGGTTTGCTTGCATTAAATTAAGAATGTCTAAAATGATCTACACCCTTTGTCAAAATACAAAATGGTTTGCTGCACCTGGATAGTGCAAACCTTGATTTTGAACACTTCACTCAACACAGACGTCGTAACGTCATCAAAGCTCACCTTTCAACATTCACACACAGCACCAGCATTATGGAACAAGGATGAGGTGAGAGAATAAAGGTGCAAATATAATACATCTACAGTGTATGTGGCAGCATAGAAGAAAGTTATGTACAAGTTTCACTGTTGCATCTCCTTGCCCAACTGTGGTGCATTCAAAGACCCTCGGTTAAAGTTTCAAACAGAGGTGTTACTAGTTTTTAAAGACTGGAGCAGACTTAACCCACCAAGAGGTGCACTATTATTGATATAATGATAATAATCATTATGTATCATTCATTAAGATCCATATTATCCACTGATAATAACCACTGATATCTATCAGCTAATCTCCACTTTACACTGAAGTAAGGGAAAACTTGACAGATTCATAATTATATTTAAGTAAATAATGATTAAAATAATTTTCTGGCCACTGGGTATTACATTACATTGTTTTTGTTTCAATAAACCCAAATAATTTAGGGGGGTTATCAACATATGTTGTAGATATGCTGATCACATTTTAAAAAAAGTCAAAAATCTAATTAAGGTTTTTACATGTGTTCTAAAAAGCTGGTTTCAACTAAAACCATTTAATAATTATCTTATTTAAATTTTTAGTGTGTGTTAGTGTTGTCCCGATACTAATATTTTGGTACCGGTACCAAAATTATTTCGATACTTTTCGATACTTTTCTAAATAAAGGAGATCACAAAAAATTGCATTATCAGCTTTATTTTAACCAAATGTAAGGGTACATTAAACATATGTTTCTTATTGCAAGTTTGTCCTTGAGTAAAATAGTGAACATAAAAGAGAACTTATCTTTTATTAGAAACAAAGGCTCCTAATTTAGCTGCTGACATATGCAGTAACATATTGTGTCATTTATCATTCTATTATTTTGTCAAAATTATTAAGGGCAAGTGGTAGAAAATGTATTATTAATCTACTTGTTCATTTACTGTTAATATCTGCTTATTTTCTCTTTTAACATGTTCTATCTACACTTCTGTTAAAATGTAATAATCATTTATTCTTCTGTTATTTGAATACTTTACATTAGTTTTGGATGATACCACAAATTTGGGGATCAATCCGGTACCAAGTCGTTACAGGATCATACATTGGTCATATTCAAAGTCCTCTTGTTGGACATATTTCCTTAGTTTATAAACATAATATAAATAAATAAAAAACGAAAGAAGATGTTGGGATGCCAAAAAATATAATCATAGTAGTATCGACTAGATACGCTCCAGTACTTGGTATCATTACAGTGGATGTTAGGTGTAGATCCACCAATGGCGTTTGTTTACATTTTGACGCCGGTGAGCTACGGTGTGTAGTGAAGCATGTTTAGCTATTCCTCGTCCTGCAGGGATGATACTTGTAAGAAACGTACTTTATTTGTCGCCATGGAGGCGAGGAGTAGTGATTTAGAAGTAGCTAAAACACTGCCGACTGGGGCTGGACTTTAGCCGCAAGCTAGCTAGCCATGTCTTAAAGCACCTCTTCCGGTGGGCGTTTCAGTGTTATAACTTCACCTTTATCGTTAGTTTTTAAGCCAAAACGCGTCCGTTCTCCCTTTTCTGTCTACACACTGTGTCTGTTTGTAAGTACTCTGTGATTGTGCGCTGCCTAACATGCTCGTCTGCTCGTAAACCAGCAATGACACAACGTGACGGCGACGGGGACGCGGGGGGTGACGGACCGGTACTTTTCGGAGTCGGTATAATACCGATTCATTAGTATCGCGGTACTATACTAATACCGGTATACCGTACGACCCTAGTATGTGAACATACCAAGTGTGTGGGCATTGGCATTGGAGTTAAGGTGGGATTGGGGCCCAGAATTTGGTACGACACCTAAATGTACCTAAATGTATTCACTGAGGTGCCAGAATGCACAAGCAATCAGCTGATGTTGCTCTTTCCAGCATCCCATTGGCCAAATATACACAACATTTTTTATTTTACTTACACAACGCCGCCATCTCTTTAGGAAGGTCCGCCCCAAAGCGACCAAACAGGTTGCTGCTGGCCAGCAGGTCAAAGGGCGAGTGGCTCCTCATAGAGCTGAAGGGGAAGGGGTACATGGCGCGAGAGAAGCCGGCCATGTGACGCAGCTGGTGCTCCCTGTTGGTTGCCATGGTGTCACAAAGAAGCGGACGTTTCTCGATAGCTGAAGCCGAGAGGGGCTGGTGCCATTCAGCCCCTCTCTGGTTGGGATGCAGGGAGGCAGGAGGGATGCTGAGGACGGCCCGCCCTTCGCGGTCTGCAGAGGATGGAAGAGAAAGAGCATTTAGACGTAGGAAGCGGAGGACAGCGAGCGTTGAAAGCACATAAGTCAGAGAGAGAACACAGCAATGGCTTCTTCTGCCGTCTGCGTAGTGATTTCAAGCAAGGCCATATGATTTCAATCAGCACAACTGTATAATGAAGGCTCTCTCTGTTCCCCCTGCCAGCACGCCATCAACACGGGTAAAATTAACCCTTCGCTTAGAACAGCACGCACAGGAAGTGTTTTTTGCTTTGCCGTGGCGTCCCACCTTTTTCTGTCTTTTTGGATTCCCGCTGTGCCTCAATGACCCGGTGGAAAAGTTATACGAGGGCTGCCCCCTCTCGGTTCTTCCTCACCCCCCTTTTTAGTCATTTCACGAGTGGGCGGGGCTTAAGTCCCCGTGGTAGCGCTGTGGTAAATGCAACTCAGCCAAAGAATGTCTTGTTGTTTTGGGCCTGCTTCAGCATGCGAGTCAAACACTCGCACACACTGGTGGAGATCTGAATATACAAATGTCTTCCACTGAAGTGAAAGAGCTTCTTTTTTTTTTTTTTTTTACTGATTCAGCATAAAAAATATCTTAAAATAGGCAGAGTGGGATACAAAAAAAGTGACTTTTGGAGTGACTGAAGCAGGTGAACTCATACCAGCTTTAATGTGAACTCTTCCACATGTGGAGGAAACACACACACACGTACACACCCGAGGTCCGAGGTGTAGCTGTTAATGCGATGTACTTCACGTCTTTGTTGTAAAAACGTCTTGCAGTCTTCGCATTTTTAAAGGCATAACGGCACCGCTGCTGTCCAAAAACAACGCATCACTTACTCTGAACAATCCACAAAACCTCCGTTTGGAAAGTTTTTATAGGACTCATTCCTGTGACAGAAAGTACATCCAGTGTATACAATCCTCCACATCCATTGCTTCTTCAAAGTCCAGGCACGAACCTCAAAAAATGGTGAAAGCTGCAAAAGGGATTATCCAATAAATGCTGCCAATACTGATCATTCATTAGTGGCACAACACTGATACCATTCACATGTATGCACTGAACATGTATTTATGGTGAGCACTATTGACAGTTTAATTATATCAACACTTTAAACGTATTCTCCTTTATTGCATACAATGTTTTGAACATAACAAAGTACACAATAACTCAAAAACTATTACTCACTGAAATGTTTTGCTTTTTACCCTGAAAGTCATCCTGTGTCCAGGGGATTCGTCTCTGACTCTAATATCAATCATACCATTGTATCGACACCAACAAATTATGGAACGACCCGCCCTCCCTTTACGTGACGCATACATAATGCGCACATTATTTGCTATTATATTATCCCCTCTCAAGACTCTTGTTATTCTACTTGTTAATTTCCTGTTAATATCTGCTTATTTCTTGTTGTGGTTTGTCATATCCTGATATTTTTTTCTGCATTTAAAGCACTTCCTTGTGGTCTACATAACATCTTTGGTAAAAAATGTTTGCATAGAATGTTTTACAGACCTATTTAAAGCTATTTTTTTCTCTCTTTTAAAACGGTTCGTTTTGAGAGGCGGAGTTGTTAGATGCAAATAAACCCCTCTTGCTCAATAAGCATTCGGTAGAAATGTTTTGTACAACAACAAATAGAGGCTTAAGATGACAAGGTACGCTACGAGCTACATCGCAAATGTAACAACAGATTATAGAACTTACCCATTCATTGACAGGCACAGGCAGTGATCCAATTAAAAGAGGACGATGATGCTATTGTCTTAGACTTCCTTTTATTGTCATTCCAATTTGAACTTTGCAGTACAGATAGAAGGCTAAGCTAGCTACACAACAAATCGAGCTAACATTGCTAACATATTATTCACACATTTCTAACCTACTGTTATTACGTAGCATTTCATTGTCTCCTCCATTGCCACAAATAGTAGACACCCAGCCCGCCATAAAGTTGGTTTTGCAAAATAGGGCCTCTTTAATACTTTAACTGCACTGCTGCTTCAAATCCATGTAAACATTTAGCCATGCTACTGGCTACATAATCATTCGCGAGGCTTGCGAACATAACACATTATAAAACTAACTGATCCATTGCCAAACATTGTAGGTACTGATCCAAATAAAAGTAGTTTTTAGGCCGATTATTGTTTATTTTGCCAGTGATGCTATTGTCTCACATTAGAAGGCTATGCTAGCTACACAAAAAATCAAGCTAACATTGCTAATGTATTATTCACACATTTGTAACCTACTGTTATTACGTAGCATTTCATTGTCTCCTCCATTGCCATAAATAGTAGACACCCAGCCCGCCATAAAGTTGGTATTGCATAATAAGGCCTCTTTAATACTTCAACTACACTGCTGCTTCAAATACTTGTAAACAGTTAGCCATGCTACTGGCTACATAATCATTTGCAAGGCTCGCGAACATAACGAATTATAATACTAACTGGTCCATTGCCAAACATTGTAGGCACTAATCCAAATAGGCAGATTATTTTGTATTTTGCCAGTGACGCTATTGTCTCACATTGGAAGGCTAGGCTAGCTACACAACAAATCAAGCTAACATTGCTAATGTATTATTCACACATTTCTAACCTATTGTGATTACTTACTGTTTCGTTGACTCCTCCATTGCCATAAATAGTAGTCACCAAGCCCGCTATTAAAAGTAGTTTTTTGGGGGGGGGTTTTCCCAGAAAATCCATCCTTTTGTGAAGGTCTGAGGTTAAAGCAGGGCCAATTTTTCCCCAAATTTAAAACTACTTCCTCAAAGTAGAAAGCACATTGCCACGAATGATAAAAATTAGAGGTACGGCACTCTTTACATCAGATGAGGCTAAAAGTTAGTGTGGTGACATGTGCTGGTTAAAGCAAACAAACAGAACCTTTTTCTTTCATTGGGTTTCATCATCCACATGATGTAACACAGCCAGTTTTACAGCCATTTTATAAATTGGCTCAGTCACGCAAGGATGTTTGGGTAAATGTCTACCATATATGGATAATCCGTTGACGTCACATACTTTATAGCAAAAACGTCACAAAAGGAGCAAATTCTAAACGGACCGCTTGTATAAAAGAAGGCAAGTTTGTTTCATAAATATCTCTGAAATGCCTCCACCGTTTGATTTCACATTTTCGGGACTTATGCAGATCCCAAATACACATAAGCAGTACCATCGAGTAAAAAACGTTGGTTTTGCATAGTTTAAGCCCCTTTAAAGTTTACTAAGCACTTGCAGTATTTAATGTGCTGTTTCAAGCTAGCATGGGTCAAGGAAATAATTCAAATATGGCGCTGATCCAGGTAAAGGTGCGGATCAGGATTTTTTTTTTCTCCAAATATGGTGCCTTGTGTGAAAGTTACCCTGCACTTTATAATTACTATGATTACTGGAGTGTAAATTATAAACAAGGCTTCTGACAATTACAGTGTTGGCCCTAATATAAGACAAGTCATTGTATAAGTCATTTTTCCGACGTCTTATATTCGCGGTCTAGTCTTGGATTCTATCTTGTACTGAGGTTCAGAAAGCTTTTCTTACAGACACTCACGCAAGATCCACTGGAAAGAAGTGTGCTGACATACGCAGTACCATATTGTGTCATTTTCCATTCTATTATTTTGTCAAAATTATTAACGACAAGTGGTAGAAATTTTATTATTAATCTACTTGTTCATTTACTGTTAATATCTGCTTAATTTCTCTTCTAACATGTTCTATCTACACTTCTGTTAAAATGTAATATTCATTCATTCTTGTGTTATTTGGATACTTTACATTAATTTTGGATGATACCACAAATTTGGGTATCAATCCGATACCAAGTTGTTACAGGGTCATACATTGGTCACATTCAAAGTCCTCATGTGTCCAGGGACATATTTTCCTGAATTTATAAACATAATTTATATTTGTTGTGATGCCACAAATATCGATGTAATCATAGTAGTATCGACTGTTAGGTGTAGATCCACCAATGGTGGGGGACCGGTACTTTTTAAAGGCGGTATAGTACCGAATATGATTCATTAGTATTGCAGTACTATACAAATACCAGTACACCGTACAACCCTATTAATGAGTGATACATACAGTGATTACAAATACATTGGAGGCAGCCACCACAGATGACATACTTCACACAAAAGTCACAATTTCTCTGTGATTGCGGGTCCAAAGCTAATGAAGATTTTGGCAAAATGAGAAAGACAAGATATTTAATCTGCGAACTGAGAAACTTAATTTTTTTTTTTGCAAATAATCATTAACTTAAAATTTAATGGCAGCAACATATTGCAAAAAAGTTGGCACAGGGGCATTTTACCACTGTGTTACATGGCCTTTCCTTTTAACAACACTCAGTAAACGTTTGGGAACTGAGGAGACCAATTTTTGAAGCTTTTCAGGTGGAATTCTTTCCCATTCTTGCTTGATGTACAGCTTAAGTTGTTCAACAGTCCAGGGTCTCCATCGTGGTATTTTACGCTTCATAATGCGCCACACATTTTCAATGAGAGACAGGTCTGGACTACAGGCAGGCCAGTCTAGTAGCCGCACTCTTTTACTATTAAGCCACACTGTTGTAACATGCAGAATGTGACTTGGTATTGTCTTGCTGAAATAAGCAGGGGCGTCCATGAAAAAGACATTGCTTGGATGGCAACTTATGTTGCTCTAAAACCTGTATGTACCCAAAGATGATGTATTTTAAGTTGCTGCATTATATCTGTACAATTTTCAAACTGATATGCACATACTTAAATATATATAAATAACATTTTATATGTAATTATGTTGCATGTTTTTTTGGGGGAGCAAAAACCACTCGGGAAAGCATCATAGATCATGAGCATTAATAACAGAACAGTCCTTGGTAATGTGAGAATGACAAATTACGGTTGTCATTACAGTAAAAGTATTTTGCTGTTTCTTCCCCAGCACTTTCTCTCACACACACAAACGCGCACACACACCCACACAAAGTCAGCACAGTCAATGTTGTTTTTAAAGTCATATTTCCCATATTGACATATTTCTGTAGCTGCTCGGCTCCGCTGCGGTTTTTCTTCACCGCGAGGGCCAGTTGGGGAGAGTCCCTGCAAACTATTTTCCACAAAGAACTTTACTGTTTGACGATCAAAGAATGTCAAACACCGGGTTGGACCAAGTGGGCAGTCATTTAAATGCACATGTGTGGAATGCCACATTGGACAAACAATAACATGCGCATGCCAGCGTGTAAGCGGGGACGTCGACACATGCAAGTGGCGACAAATGCACGCGTGTAGAAGTCAATGCACGCAGACGCTCTCCGAATTTAACCGCTTGACGTCAAGGGCACTTTTTTCCCGCCCCCTAGAGTTGGATCACTTAAAAATGTATTATAATGTGGCTTCTTTGTTCAGAACTATTTTTGTCCCCATTACACGCTGGTTGAAAAACATAAAGAGTCGAGGGACGCCAAGAGAAACAAGTCAAATGGAGTAAATGAAGCCACTTTCAGCACAAGAGAAATTCATACATGAATATTGACTAAATTGTCAAATAATTTATAAGGCAGGGAGGGGTGTTCAAACTACAGCACGCAGCGTCTTCAATTTGGCCTGCGAGACATCATGAGTTCGAATACAGACCTCACCCACATGGGGTGTTTTCAAATTAATTTTAAATATCAATGACAATCTGAATGCTTCAAATTGACTGCCATTTGGTGGACAGCATGAGTAAATCAGGTCAATGACCACGAATTGCACTTTGAAATGAAGAAAGTGAAGCATTTACTTGTATGACCCAATCCAAACAACTTCCCCTCGTCATGGCGCAAAGAAAGTGC